>NC_069504.1:282770976-282873476 GCF_027579735.1 Bombina bombina
TTTCTCTCTCCCTCTCCCCCCTCTCTCTCTCCCTCTCTCTTTCCCCTCTCTCTCTCCCCACATCTCCCCCCCTCTCTCCACATCTCCCCCCTCTCCCCACATCTCTCCCCATCTCCCCATCTCCCCCCTCTCTCCACATCTCCCCCCTCTCTCCACATATCCCCACATCGCTCCCCTCTCTCCACATCTCCCCCCTCTCTCCACATCTCCCCCCTCTCTCCACATCTCCCCCCTCTCTCCACATCTCCCCCCCTCACTCCACATCTCCCCCCCTCACTCCACATCTCCCCCCCTCACTCCACATCTCCCCCCCTCACTCCACATCTCCCCCCCTCACTCCACATCTCCCCCCCTCACTCCACATCTCCCCCCCTCACTCCACATCTCCCCCCCTCACTCCACATCTCCCCCCTCACTCCACATCTCCCCCCTCTCCCCACATCTCCCCCTCTCCCCACATCTCTCCACCTCTCTCCACATCTCCCCCTCTCCCCACATCTCTCCACCTCTCCCCACATCTCCCCCCTCTCTCCACATCTCCCCACATCTCTCCCCTCTCTCCACATCTCCCCCCTCACTCCACATCTCCCACATCTCTCCACATCTCCCCACATCTCCCCCCTCACTGCACATCTCCCCCCCTCTCCCCACATCCCTCCACCCTCTCTTGAGCTGTTTGAGCTCTCTCCACGGCCCTTCACGTGCCTTCAAGCTAGGCTCCGCCCCTTCCACGGGCTTTCGCGTTAGGCCCCGCCCCCTTCACGATCGGCCACGCCCACTTCTGCTCGGCGCAGTCGGCAGAACAGGTAGGGACTTAGGCCAGTGTGTTTGTCCGCGTGCTGTCTCTACTGCGCATGACAGCTTCGGACAAACACACTTGGCCTTTTATAGTATAGGATATATATATGGCACACATGAACTAGCACTATATCTAGGTTTAGCTTTCAACAAAGAATACCAAGAGAATAAAGCAAATGTGATGATAAAAGTAAATTGGAAAGTTGTTTAACCAACACTGCATGCCCTAAGGGAAGCTATCGGAACACATCTGATGAGCCAATGACAAAAGACATGTGTGTGAAGCCAATCATCAACTAGTTCCCAGACTATCTAGGTATGCTCTTCAACAAAAGATACCAAAGAAACAAAGTAAATTTGATAATAGACATAAATTGGAAAGTCCCTTAAAATTGCATGCTCTGTCTAAACTTTGACAATTTACTTTGATTTTCATGTCCTTTTAACATATTACTGATAGAATTAAGCATTAGAAAACAAAACTAAATTGATTTACAACAATTTAATGTTAAATCAGCACTGCCACATAAGTAGTGTGATTCTAAGGGCTCCATTTATCATTGTTTGGAGAAATCCGACTTTCAGTTCTCCAAGAAGTTCTCCGCAGCTCGCCCTCTGTGAGGCGCACTTGTGCGCCAATATTTATCAAAAAACTGGTCGTATTATACCGCTTTTTTCCAAAGTCGAGATGCGGCGTGTTAATGATAAATCTCGACTATATTTACCATTCCATCATCGTAAAAAAGCGCATATTTTTGGTATTTTCCTTTTTTATTATTGGATATAGCCATTCTTTTTATTTGTTGTAATTTAAGGTTATATAAACATTTATATTTGTAATATGAATTGAACAAATTTCTATATTATTATTCTTTTTGTGTTTTTTTTTACAAACCACAACCTTTTACTACTATTCCACGTTATTTTTAACAGATGGCTTACATATTACAAAGTCATTTTTTTTGGTTTATCTACTTAACACACCGCATGCAGACCTTTTTCTACTATTCAACGTTATTTTTAACACATGTCTTACTTATTACAAAGTCATGTGTTTTGGTTTCTCTACATTACACACCCCATACAGACCTTTTAGGCCTCCATTTATCATGATAAATGGAGCCCATACTATTATTCCACGTTATTTTAACACGTTTCACATATTACAAAGTCCTTATTTTTTGGTTTATCTACTTTAGACACCCCATACAGACCTTTTACTATTATTCTACGTTATTTTAGCACATGTCTTACAAAGTCTTGTTTTTTTGTCTTTTGTTTAGCTATTTTAGACACCCCATGCAGACCTTTAACTATTATTCCTTTTGATTTTCAACACGTCTTTTATCTTTACCAACTAATTTGTTTTTCTCTACCTACTTTACACAACCCCTCTAGACATTTCACTACTATTCTTTTCAAATTAACGTCTTACATTGACCTAATCTTACACTTTCATTGATAATATGTTTCAATATATTACACAATAACGACAATTGTTTATATTTGTTAAATAATATATGCATTTATTCTGTATATAAAATAAAATAAAAAAAAATGTTGCTAGCACATTCATAAATTTTTTAATAACACATAAATGAAAAAGTTACATTTTTTCATATTTCAGCCTCATTTTCCTGACTGCTGAGTAACTGCTTATCAGTCCAGTTTCATCTTTAAGCAGGACTTCAAGGAGCTCTCTTTTGCTTATTACAATTTTTTCATCATCCGGAACTAAAAAATAAAAAATATATATATTTATATTAAACATATATTTTGATTATTTTGAATAGCATTTATAGACATGAGAGTAAAAAAAATATCTGTCTATGGAATTACCAACAGCAATAACATATATTTATTCATAAATGCTATAACACTTACCCCAGTTATAATATTGAGGTGACTGAGAGTCTTCATCGTGTACCTCTAAGTTTCTTATATTTTGTTGAGTTTCTTCAAAAAAAAAATTTTTTGATTACAATGTATTGATAATGTAATTTTAAAATATATCTATCTTACACAATATTTTTCTCTCTATCTATGTTATCTTTCAATTAATTTTATTTCTATATTTAAATCTGTCTTTTTTTATCTATATACATATATCTATCTGTCGATATATATATATTACATATATCTATCTATCTATATATATATATATATATATATATATATATATATATATATATTGATCTATCTATATATATATATATTGATATATATAAAAAAATGTGTTTGTTTTTTTATATATATATATATATATATTTGTTTTTAAAAAAAATATATACACATATTAATAAAATTGATATATATATATGTGTGTATATATATATATATATGCATACATATCTATTGTTTTATATATATATATATATGTATATATATATATATAGATATATATATAGATATATATATATATATAGATATATATATATATATATAAATATAATGTTTGTAGAATAGATATATCACCATAAAAAAAAAAATCACCTCATCTTCTTCATGGCCCTCCTCGTCCTCTTGTTCCAAATGTTCTTCATCTTGTTCCAAATGTTCTTCTGACTCTGTAGGCTCTACATGTCCTAAAATTATTATTACAAATAAATTTATATTTATAAAATATATATGTTAAAGAAATGTCAAAGAATTTTTTTTTAGATTACCTTCAATGTTATCGATATCTTCTTCTCCTTGCTCATCCATTGCATTATTATTTGGAGTGCTATTATCTATAGCATTATAAAAAAAAGTTAAAAGATAAATTTACTTTAATACCTGGCTTTGATTTTTTTTTTTTTTCTCGAAATTACAGTTACATTTTTTATACCTGTGTCTTGAGTCCTATCTTTATCCATAAAAACTGTGGGCAATGGGTCTGATTCCCCTTCAGAACTAGAATTGGTATCAATGGGAAGAAGGTACCTTGGAGCTCTTCTTCTTTTGACTATTAAATAATATAAAATACAAAATTTGTGAAAATATATTCTTAAAAATCCAAACACACAAAAAATTGGTCTGAAAATCCTATAAAAACTTGATTCATTCACACTTATCTGCAGGCAATGGTAATCTTTTAATCCTATTATTGTTTAACTTGTTTATCTTATTGAAAATATTCCAATTAAAAACTATACATTTTTAATACTTAAGATTATATAATTAAACTATATTTATATCTATATTGCTTACATTTTTTAAGATAACTCTTTATCAAAGTGCGCATTTTAGATTGCCTCCGGTACAAGTCGTTATATCTTTTCAGACATTGTTTCCTCGTTCTTTTTGCCCAGAGACTCTCCTTACTCTTCGCACCATTTCACAGAGAATTCGGTTTCTTGTGTCCTGGTCCAAAGTGAAAATCCCTTTCCTTTTTTTTGGAAAATATTTATCCATAGTGTAAGAAATAATCAATAATTCTCCAATAGAGAACTTCTTGGATCGTGGCATTTTCTAAATATTATTCAATCTCTACTCACTGACGGGACTAATTTTTTTTTTTTAAATGCGCAATTTTGTAAGCTAATACCTATTTTTACAAATAGCACTCAATTTGGATACATATTTTGTAAAATATTATCAAAAATCGTATTTTAGTATACAACTTGATGTTTTTTTATCCATTTTAATAACAATGAAACATTGTATAGAACTGCGCCACAACAGCACTATTTTTTTGGCAACATTAACAAATGTTACATGTATCCGTTGATAAGGTGAAATAAAATTAAAGATACATATAACAATTTAATGATATTTAAATTTAATATTGTTATTCATAACCAAATTATCTTTATTTACATGTAAAATTGTTATTAAAAACAAAAATGGAAATCCAGGTATTCCATATGAAAAATAAACTGCGACATATCTTTCCAGAACATCAGACAGTATACGCCCATTTTCATCAACTACATTTAGATACTTTTTTGGAAACCGTTATAAAAGAAAACTTTATTTAGTTTGTATCAACACTTTAGTTATTTTTTGCGCTCTATTGTATCACATTTTTACAATGGCATCTTCCCAAGCTGGAAAGACCAAAAGCGGGAGAAGTATCATGTTCACTCATCGGCAGAATTGTATTTTGGTCGAAGCTGTTATCGAACACTACGATGAAATCATTGGGTACCAAGCAAGAACTGTAAACCCACAGAGAAAGAGAACAATTTGGACACAAATCAGTAGATCTGTTTCAGCTGAAGGAAGTTTTCCTAAGGATGTGCGGGCTTGTCGGAAGAGAGTAACTGATATTAGAAAAAACATAAAGAAAAAGGTTTGCAGGGAAAAGCAATCTGCCAAAGGAACCGGTGGAGGCCCTGGATATAGGGCCGAATTAACGGACTTTGAACAGATGCTTTATGCACGGATGGGTGATGCCGTTGTGGTTGGCCTGGATGTCCCAGCAGACACTATGGATTTTAGAGGTAAGTTAAATGTAAACGACACCCAAATTTTGTTGTTCATGATTTAAAAAAAGAGAATGAAAAACTATATATCTTTATTATTGAAATCTATTATGTAATTATTTCGATTCAATAGATATTCCTTTATGGAAAGTATATGTAGATATGCTCACTATCTCTTTAATTTTGTAGATTTCTGCTATTGGATATTAAAATTGTGATTAGTTTACATTTTTATTTGTCAGATAAGGATTATGGAGAAAATGGAGGCATGAACTATAATAAAAGTAATCTAGTCAGTGTTATAACTATCTATTGTCTATCTAAATCGATCTAAATATTTGAAATTGTGTTTTTATCTATAATTATTGAAATTTAATACAAGTATATTTATATTATTTAGAGCAAGAAGATGAGGGACGTCAGGAAGAGGAGATTGATGCACAAGAGGATCAACCTTTGGAAAATGAATTCACCTCACAAGACCAAGAACCCTCCACATCCACAGTACAAAGAGAAGAAGGGGAGAGTAAGTTATTTGTAAAAAAACAACCAATAGTTGTTATATATTTTAATAATAATTAACAACCAGATGAGCACTGATGATAACTTGTGGTCTAATGTATATTTTGATTGTATAAATCGATGCAGTTGATATTCTAATATTATTTTTATGTTGTTGTAGGTGTTCGTGCTTTACTACAATCGATGCAGGACAATTCTATATTATTATTCGAGGGTAGGTTGTCTTCTAATTTAATTGTCATGTTAATTTTTTGTTTTTTTTTATGAATGTAACCTATTAATAATACATATTTTCCATGTCATACAGAAGATCAGGTTGAAATCAATTTGGAACCTCTGGTTGAGGATTCTGTATGTCCAGAAGATGAGGATGAGACTCAGGTTGAGGGACAAACATCAGAGGGACCAACACCACCAAATCTAGAAACTCCTCAGAATATCATGGTCAATGACTCTGAAGAAGATGAAAGACCAGAACAATTGATAAACCCAGAAGATGTCACAGGCAGGGGAAATGATATACAAAACCTCACAGACATGGCATTGGGGTTCAGGAATGAGCAAAGTGCATTTTTTAAAGAACTGATCAGATTACAAGAAGAAAGAAATGCAATTTTAAAAGCTGATTCAGAATTTAAGAGGGATTATTCCAAAAAGAAATTAGAAATTTTGAATCGAAGATTTCCTACTCAATAATTAATTATTAATATTTCTTGTTTTTGCACTTTAATGTTCAAATTTTTTTCATGTTGAAAAGTTAAACACTAGAATTTGGTTACAGTTTAAGTTATTTTTGAAAAAATGTTACATGTTTCAGTATTCAAGTTTTTGTTATTACAATAAAAATGTTATTTAAAATACAAAAAAGAATTAAGGCTGTTTGTTTGTTCAAAAAAAATTTATTAAAAGAAGAAAAACTAAATTTTTTTATTAACAAATAAACACAACTTTTTTTTTTCATCTGTCTGATTATATAACAGTAGTGATGATTGTTATTGTCCAATTTTCAAACAACTCCTGTGTTATCCGTGGTTTCTGTAATACAATGTTAAAAGATAATTAGCAATCCAGAAATATAATACTAATTCTTTGCCCCACCCCCACCCAAAAAAAATAAAATTACTTACATGAAAAATATCTCTCAATAATTTCCATACGATTTTGAACACCGGCCCTAGTAGTGTGCCTGTTTAATATTTGTTGGGGGACATAGATGTCATCTGGTTGATCCTCAAGACACAAATCATCTTCGTTAACTTGAGATATTGCAATATTATGTAACATGCAGCATACTAAAATAATGTCATTGCACTTCTCTGGTGAGTATTGCAAGTCTCCCCCTGACCTGTCCAACACACGAAATCTCATCTTCAACACACCGAAGGTTCTCTCGATAGCACTTCTTGTACTATGGTGTGACTCGTTGAATTTGATCTCTGCACGTGTATGGGGCGATGGTACTGGTGTCAGAAGCCAAGGCCTACACGGATAACCACTGTCACCTACAAATAAAAAAATTAAAAGAATTATTACATTGGAATAACAATCTATATGCACTTTTAGCAATACAGAAATTAATGAAATAAATAATAACAAATAAAAAGATCGTAAAATTAATTTTCACAAAAAAAAAGGTCTAACTAAAAATCTATGTCCTTCAAAGTTGAAAAACAAAATTAAACATAAAAACAATAACAACAAAAAATATTAAGTTAAACTCACCCAATAGCCAACCATGGGGCATGTCTCCACGTTCAAACAATGTAAATAATGCTGATTGTTTGAGGATATGGTAATCGTGGCAGGAACCTGGAAATCCTGAACGCACAGCCCAAATTTTGAGGTTGGCATCACAAACAGCCTGAACATTCAGTGAATGGAAGCTTTTTCTATTCCTGTATTGCTCCTCCCTTAAAGCTGGTGGTCTTAAAGCTATGTGTGCAATCAATTGCACCAAGAACATTAGGCATACCAGCTACTTGATAAAAAGATGCCTTAACTGTGTGCCATTCTTGCACATTCCTGGGTACAAAAATAAACTTCTTCAGATGTTTCAAAACTGCTTTTAAAACAATTCTTAGATGCCTGCAAAATGAAGGCTGGCTAATGCCCACCACAGCACTAGAGACTGCCTGAAATGAACCAGTTGACAAGAAATGCAAAACTGCTAATAATTTTAAAAGTCCAGGTATCGCCCTTGTTCTTCTTGTCCTAGGGTCTATGTCATTTTGGATCAGAGAGTAAAGATTTATAATACTCTCCCTATTTATACGAAATCTTTGCTTTATCTCCTTATCAGACAATGCCTGTAGTCCACACCGGGGTAAAAAAACTCTAGGCACTCTTTGGCGTCTCCGTATGGTCATATTACCATCAGCAAGACAATTTTCACGGGCCCTTGCCAAAGAAATAGCAGACAACAGCAGAAAATATTCCATCTTCTCTCTCACAAAAAATGAAGTAAATGAAATGTTCTCCTCAGTGGATATGGAGAACTTTGGAGGGCGTAATTGTAGGAGAATATTAGGTTCTCCCATGGCGCAAAATAGTGATAAATATGAAATTTGGCGATCTGTTAGTCGATTTGATGAAAATACGACCGAAAAAGCGCTGTTTTAAGCTTCAATCGGCGCACATGTGCGCCTTGGCGAGATAGAATAGAGTGGTCGGATTTTTCGGTCGAAAATCAGTTTTTTTGGTCGTATTTTGTTTTAATACATAGGAGAGAATTTACGCCGGCGTATTTATAGGCGTAAATGTAGGAGAATTGCAATGATAAATGGAGCCCTATATATATATATATATATATATATATATATATATATATATATATATATATATATATATATATATATATATATTTATATTATTTGTCGCTTAAAATATGGTTCCTTATTCTTTCTTATATACTTTTCAACCGTGTATTATATTAATTTCAGAACATATTTGAAAGAACAGTGAACTATTATGAAGCACCAACACTCTACAGTGTGTACAATAAACAGAGACAAGACAGAGATAGGCAGAATGAGACACAAAATGGATTAACTCCCTAGAAAAATTGTCCAAAATCTAAAAGCCAGCCCAAGAATTCAGGAAGTAGAAATTTTTGGGCAGCCTCAAGATGTTAAAGGGACAGTAAAGTCAAAAATAAACTTTCATAATTCTGGTAAAAGTAAATTGGAAAGATGTTTAAAATGATATGCTCTATCTGAATCATAAAAGAAAAAAAAATGTGGGGTTGACTCCCTTTAAGCTTGCACTATCTGGTTTTATAAATATGAAAAGGAAGACGTTCATTAGTTTCTTTTCTATATAAGGGAGAGTGCAAGCTTAGTTATTGTGTACATGGATTTTGTACCCTGGCAGATGGATGGTGCATTAGTGATGGTGCAACATAGAAACACTTCTCATCACAACTTCATTTCACAGACTCACTTCTGCAGTCACTGTGCTGTGCTGGGAGCTGTAAATCAAAAGCTTTGCAACTTCAAACACCAGCAGTAAGCACAGAGCAACCCCTCCCACATAACCTCTAGCCTTGAGACAGCAGTGTGCAGAAAACTATTTCACCTCATGGTTTCCAAAAACAGCTGAATCGTATCCCACTGTAATCTACTTCTCTGGTAGCCAAAGTGTCAAAAAAAGCCAATGGAAGCTTTCTTCTTTAGTAAGAAGTGGAGGCCGTTCTAAGAGAAGTGGATGCTGTGAGACAACCAAGCTAAAGAGGGGGAGAGTGACTCACGGTTGTGCAGGGAGTGCATACCACCAAAAGCGTGAGAGGTGCAGATCTAAGTGCTGCAACTCTCCTTCCAAGTATATGGGCCTTGAATATATTTAGATAAAGTAATAATATCATCTCTCAAGCACATTTTTTCTAGAGAAAACATACCCAGTTTGGCTAACCTTGCTTCATATGTTAAATGCTTCATTCCCCTTATTAGTTTTGTGGTTCTTTTCAGAACTTTTTCTAAGTCTGCAATGTCTTTTTTTGAGATTGGTCCCCAGAACTGCACTCCATACTCAAGGTGAGTTTTTACCAGGGATGTATATAGTGACAGAATTATGCTTTCCTCCCTTGCATCAGTGCCTCTTTTAATACAGCATCTATAAGTACTCCCAAATCCCTTACCTCCCCTGTTTTGCTCAGTTTAGTCCCATTTAAATAATAGGTTGCCTGCTTATTTTTACTTCCAAAATGTAGAACATTGCATTTTCTAGTATTAAATCTAATTTTCCATTTACCTGCCCATTCTTCAACTATTTGTAAATCCACTTGTAAAGCAATTTCATCTTGCACTGACCTAATGACCTTACACAACTTCGTATCATCTGCAAAAATATAGAAGTTGTTATTTAATACTTGCTCCAAGTCATTAATAAAGATATTAAAAAGAACAGGCCGCAGTGCTCATTTCTAGGGGACTCCACTGATAACATTTGTCAACTCTGAATATGGTCATGATCCGTTGCTTCCTGTCTTAAATCTAGTTATTTATCCATGAGCTAATATTTTCATCTATTCGCAGTCCCATAATTTTGTACATAAATCTCTCATGAACACTGTATCAACCACCTTTGCAAAACCCAAGTATATCCCATTAACTGATTACCCTTTATATATAGTTTTACTTACTTCCTCATAGAATCTAATTAGATTAGTTTGACATAATCTATTTCTCTTAAAACTGTGCTGATTTGAACTCATAATCTTGTTTACACAAAAATACTCATCAATGTAATCCTTTATAATCCCTTCACATATTTTTTTTAAATGGCGCCACATCAGCTTTACGTCAGTCCTGGGGTACAATGCCTGATTTTTGAAAAATTAAGAGTCGAGGTTTGGCTATAACAGTGCTAAATCCCCATAAAACCCTTGGGTATATTCCTTCTGGGCCTGGAGTTTCATTTACCTTAATATTATCAAGAATTTTCCTGATATGCTCTAGATACAATGGTATGTTCTTATATGTTCTAGTTTGTTTCAAATTATCTATTATTTGTTCCTCTCTTGTGTATACTGAAGAAAAGAACTGGTTAGTACCTCAGCCTTCTCGCTGTCACTGTAAATCATGCTACCTTCACACATTTTAATGTACCTATATCGTCCTTCTTAGATTTTTTTCCATTTATGTACTTAAAAAAACCTTTTTAGCATTTGACTTTGGCTAATTTGATTGTTTTTTTGCATGCTTTGTTACATTCCTTATATATTTGGAATGTTAAATGCCCTACGTTTGTATCCTAATTTCTCTTAACACATTTTTATTTAGCCACATTGGCTTGGATTTATTTCTTTTACAACCATATGGTATGTGTTGATGTGTATATTTTTTTGAACAAAGTTTTAAATGTTATCCATTTATCCTCTGTACATTTATTAGTAGTGATGCACCGAAATGGAAATTCTGGACCGAAACCGAAAATCCAGGATGCAGTGAGCCGAAAACCGAAAAAGTCTTTTTTTTTCCAAATTATTTTAAAATATTTTTATTTTTTTTTAGTTTTTTTTTTGCATAATTAGACTATTTTATGAATAAAACCTGCAAGCCAATAAAATAAAAAAAACACACGTTTATTGAAAGTAACACACTAAAATTGGACAAAAATATCTTAAAACAATAATATGCAACACAATAATTTATCAAGAAAAAAAAAAACAGGCAAAAAACGATAATGCTATTTTTGGTCAAAATGTTTCTGCCAAATTTCGGTGCATCCCTACTTAAAACAATATTAAATATTAATATACTGTATTATTCTGTATTTAGTTCTGTGAAACAGAATCAGATTTAACAGTATTTTTTTTTCCAATTATCCAAATAAAGTATGGTCCTAGAAAACTATTATTATATGAGGAAACAGTAAGTCAAGTAATGAACTCAAACAGCAACTCTCGACTAGCATCAAATTTGAAATATGCTACACAATTATTTTACCGAAAATAATAGGCAAAAAAACGAAATAGCCAAAAATGCCATTTTCGGCCGAAACATTTCTGCGGCCGAAATTTCGGTGCATCCCTATTTATTAGATAATACTTTGTTCCAATTTATGTTATTTAACAATTTCTTTAAATTATTGAATTTTGCTTAAAATTAAAAAAGTCTTAGTTGAAACCTTATAACACCGCTTATGAAAAGTGATTTTAAACATGACCATGTTATGATCCCTGTTACCCAAATGTTCTTTGGCTTCCATGTTTGAGATTATTTCTGTATTGTTTGATAGCACTAAATCCAATATAGCTTTATTCCTAGTTGGCTCCTCTATTTTTCTGATTCTGATATAATAGAGATACATAGTTATAAAAATTACCTATAAAGCCAAAATTCTTTAGCGCTGTTAATAAGTGATCCCATAGGACAGAGTCAAAGGCCTTTTCTGCATCAACTGTTAATAGTGCAAAGTCATGCTTTGCGCCTGACTCTGCCCTATGGGATCTCAATACATATTCAATTAGAGTCATCGCTTTTCTTATATTCTTCTGTGCTGTCCTACCTGGAATAAATCCAGTTTGGTCTGGGTGGATGACATCTCCTATAACCTCTTTAAGACGTGCAGCTAAGATACTGGCCAAAAGCTTATAATCACTATTAAGAAGTGAAATTGGTCTGTATGAGTCCATTGAATTAGGATCCTTATCTTTTTTTAATATGAGTATAATATTTGATACGTTAAAGGATTTGGATGGTTTTAGACTACATATGAAATATTTATTAAACAGTTCAGTCAAGATAGGAGCAATCTCATCTGAGAGCACTTTATAAAATTCAGTTGGTAGTTGATCAGGGCCTGGAGCCTTCCCTAGAGTTGACTCTTTAATTGCCTTTAATGTCTCCTCTACCGTAATCTCTTTATTTATTAAGGATAATTGATCTGAGGATATTTTAGGAATTTTAAGATTTTCCCAAAAACATTCTTTTGCCTCCTTATTAACTTCTACAGGAGAGTAGAGTTTTTGAAAAAACAAATGGAATTGTTTATTTATATCTTTTGGGGTATTATATTTAAAGCCCTCAGATAGAATTGTCCCAATATAATTATTTTTTTCCTGTTTTTAGATATGTTTGATAGCATTTTAGCTGTTTTAGGGGAGAAAGTGCCAAAAATTGCTTTGTTTTTAAGATCCTCATGTAGCTGATGTTGGGTTAGGAAGGTCTCTCTCTCTCTATTTTCGCTTTTTGATAAGACTCCCAATTGCCCCTATTAGAGTCATCAATATATTTTAAATTTATTTTTAAGTTGATTTGTTAGTTGGAGTTCCCTTGCTCTTAACTTTCTTTTCCTTTTGACCATATATGCCTTTATTTCCCCTCTAAGAAAGGCCTTGGACACCTCCCAAAATATTTCTGTCTTAGACTGATATTCTTTATTAAAAGAGACATGGTCCCTCCATTTATGAATTAGCCAATTTCTAAAATTAACATTAGGGTATAAAAAAGATGGAAAGAAAAATTTGCCACACTGACTTTCCCTTTTGCTCCCCAGCTGAACAGACATAGAAATAATTGCGTGGTCTGAAATAACTATACTCTTTATATCTGTATTAATTTCTAGCTGTAATAGTTTTTCAGTCACTAAAAACATATCTATTCTTGAGAATGTGCGGAAGGATTTAGACTCGCACGTAAACATTTTCTCATCTGGGTGTTGAATTCTCCATATATCTCTTAATTTGAGACTTTTCGAGAAGGAAGCCAGTATCTTAGCTTCTTTCTTGGACCTATATGAGCGAGTAGTTCTAAGCCTGTCCAGCTGGGGTACAAATACACTGTTAAAATCCCCCCCAATAATTAATTGGGAGTCTATTGAATTGATTAGTTTAGAAAATAACTTATCCCAGAACTCTGTCTGACATTCATTTGGTGCATAAAGATTGCATAATGTATATCAAGACTCATTAATCTCTATTTCTAAGATCAGATACCTTCCCTCTACATCTTTATATTGAGATATTAACTGGAATTCTAAGTTTTTACTAAAGATACAAGCAACTCCTCTCTTTCTTTTTATTGCTGGTGTCGCTATTACCTCCCCAACCCACCCTATTTTTAATTTCTCTGCTTCCTGTAGGCTCAGATGCGTTACCTGTAGGAAGACGATGTCTGGTTTATGATTTTTGAGGTGGTGGATTATTTTTTTCCTCTTGGCAGGGGAGGAAAATCCGCCCACATTCCAAGAAAGCAAATTAATTAATTTTTTCATTTATACAGTATACTTTCTTAATCCTAGTAATGTGTTCCCTAAGGGACAACCAGAGAAGCGGATGAGTTGGGGAGGAGCAAGAGGAGGGAGAGGTGGAGAGAGAGAAAGAGATTAAAAAAAAAAAAAAAAAATCCAGAAAAAAAAGAAGAGAAAAAAGAGAGATACAAAGCAGCCAGACCATGACCGCATATTTGAATTACCATTTGTCTGGACATTTAATCTACAGTAATTTTTTTATTTTCCATAAACTGTTTAACCTCTTCTACTGTATTCAGCGTAATTATCTTGTTCTCTATATACACTTTGATTTTTGCAGGATATATCATTGTAGCTTGATAGCCTACTTTAATCAGCTGCGTACACCACGGAGCCATTATCCTCCTCCTATTTCCAGTTTCAGCAGAAAAATCTTGAAATAAAAAAATGCGTTCTTTATTAATTTCTACATTAGCTTTTTTCCTATAATAGACTAAGAAATTCTGCTTATCCTGAAAATTCAATAATTTCACTAACACTGGCCTTTTATACTTCGCAGAATTGTCTTTTCTAGCATTTGTGCCCAGCCTGTGAACCCTTTCAACTAAGATCTCTGAGCTACTTTGTGGCATATCAAGGATTTCAGGTAGTGTTGTTTTAACAAATTTCATGAGATCAGCAAAATCGGGAGTCTCTGGGAGACCTACTACTTTTAAGTTGTTTCTCCTTGACCTATCTTCTAGGTCATCTACACGAGATTGCAAAATTTCTATGGACTTGGCCTGGGCATTCAATACAGTTTGTTGTGTATGTTGGAGATCATCTATATCAGATATTCTATTTTCGATTTCTCCAAGTCTACTAGATATTTGTTTGAGTTCACTTGTTAGGGTCGTTAGCTCTAATTTAACTCCCTCAAACTGCGGAAGAAATATTTCAGAGATTTGTTTTACAAGGTTATTTGTGTCAATGACAGTATTGGAGCCAGGTGAGAAATCAGCGATCCCTGTCTCTAAACTGCTTATACTAGATCTAGGCTTTCTGTCCTTAGTTTTGGGTGGCATTATGCCTGTATCTGTTCTACTAACCCCTAAGAATTTATCCATAAAAAAAAGATAAGAAAAAAAAAAAGAGGAAAAAAAAAAAGAGGAAAGGGGAAAGCCGTGAGGGCAATGTGTGCAGAGTGTAGGGGAGAGAGAAAAAAAAAAAGAGAGACAAAAAATAGGCTATAAATAGCGTGTTCTGCGAGGAGGAGCAGATTCTCAAACAAACTGTGTATCTAAAACAAGATTCTATGTGTGCCACTAAATAAAGTGAAAGTATAGAGTTTACTACTCCTATATTTTGTGCAATATATGAGGGATTAGTAGTATCCTGTAAAAGGTCAGTTATATTTTATAACTTTTACATAAGAGTATCTGATTTTGATCACCTATAGTAAATAACAGTAACAGAAGGGGGCAGATTTGATAGGTTTACCTGTCCGTTATATTTTGTTAGCAGTGACTATTGTGTTTTGCTGATCTAAATCACATAACAGTTAGTTTAACAGTTTTACCTGGCGTATATTCACATTATCCTACTGCCCTAGAAGCAGCATTATTTCTATGCCCCACACCAAATACCTTTAGTACCTGTTATATTAGCCTAATTGGCTTTCTGATATGGTTCACTTGCAGCATGTATATCAATCACACATCAATGTTTACAGCGTGGCCTTATATTAGTGGGTATACATAAACATACACCTAACTAATCCAAGCATTTGCTTAAAGGGACAGTATACACTCATTTTCATATAACTGCATGTAATAGGCACTACTATAAAGAATAAGATGCACAGATACTGATATAAAAATCCAGTATAAAACTGTTTAAAAACTTACTTAGAAGCTCTCAGTTTATCTTTGTTGAAAAGGTAGCTGGAAAGCCCACTGCAAGTGGGAAATAAGACACTCCCCCCCCCCCCTTCTTTTGCATATGAAAAGACCCTTTACACAGACAGGAGCAAGCTGGAGTAGGTAGCTGACAGTATTCACATAAAACTTTGGGGCTTGGTTAGGAGTCTGAAAATCAGAGCAATGTTATTTAAAAATAAGCAAAACTAATCATTTTTTTTTTAAAAAAAAACTTCATGGACTATATAAATAGATCATCTACAAAACATTTATGCAAAGAAAAAATGAGTGTATAATGTCCCTTTAACAATTTACTCCAGAATTGATTTAAAAGTATCAAAGACTGAGGTTTCACCCATTTGGACCCCCTTTTTTTTTTTTTTTTTTTTCCTTTACCTAGCCATATACCATTTATAAACAGCTGCCAAAAACAAAACTCCTGTTCAGTATTGCAGACAATCAAAACAGACCACAATCAATACAAATCACATAAAAAGCCCAGCTGAATTAGCCTTGGTGTTCTAGTCTCCTGAAATGGCTATACAAGTGAGGATGACCAAAAAGTGCTTATGACAGGGAAACTTCTATAGAATTGATAAACAGGAGTAGTCCTTAGAAGCTTCACAAAGAGCCAATCCGTAGGTCAGCAAGGCTCCTTTAACTCCTATTCCTTAGTGCTAACTTGCTTATAATAAAGTTAAATATAGATGAACAGCATCAGGCCTCTACTCCACCTTTGCTTCCCCAACAGGGGTAGTCCCATAAGTAGCTACCATATTTCTCTTTGAAAATCATTCAATCCTTTCTCCCTTTTTCCTTTTTATATTCTTTTATATCCTTTTCTTATTTCTCTTTTCTTTCTTCCTTTCCTCTGCTTTTTCAATGCATATTATCTAATACAGTCAGAGATCAAAGATACCGTCCTTAGCCCTCAATCTGATGAGACTTCCATAACAGCAGAGAGATGGGAGAAATAGGTAGAAGGGAAAAAGGGTAGGCAGTATAGATAGCAGAACTTAGCCTCCTTCCCACGTTTCCTCCGTTATTTTTTCACATGTTTTGGTTATTTAGGTCAGGCATAATATTCACAGTAAGGCAGTTACCCCTTTAACAGTCATAGATCAAACAGGTCTAAATATACTTTGCAAAAAGACCGGCTATTTTCCACCTCCTAACCCAGGGCAATCCGCTGGCAGGGGGATAATATAAAGAGATAGCTCTCAATCTCACCTTGGCTTCTGTCCTGCACCTGGGGTTCTGGGAGGTTATCCAATATATCTGGCTTGTTTATGGAGGATGGCCTTGCCGGTATCCCCTCCGTGTACCGATTCACAGATTGTCTCCTATCCCGGTACTGGAGACTATGTCACCTCCTCACCAGTCACTGGGGTCCTGGGAGCTCTGTTGTAGAGATGTCACGTCTCGGTCTGGCTGCTAGTGTTTCCAGTGACTCTAGCCAGCGAATCTTTGCGGCTATTAGACTTCCCGCTATCCGGATGGTGTTCCACGGTGTGGGAGGGCTTCCCAGCAATCCGTGCACTATCTTAGCCTGGGTGCTCAGCTCCTCAACGGCTGTGGAAAGCTGAGAAGGGCCTGTGTGTCGATGGAGCACTTAGGACGCCAGCTGCAGACGTCCTACCAAGCCCCTCCCTCAGACGGAAGTCCGTTGGCTCCTCTATTAATTGAGACATGAAGTTATCTTTGAGAACATTTAAAAAAATGTATCTCCCTTAGCTGTATTACTAGTTTCATTGGCCCAGATTATCGACTAGATTACGAGTGAAGCGCTATTCATTACTTCCGCTCTCACTCCGCTAGAAATAAGCTTTTTGTACCATTGGGTAGCGCCAATATTACAAGTTGAAAGCAAAAAGTTTTCGCTCAATTGCTGAACTGACATGAGCAAAAAGCCGAAGTAAGAATATTGTGACCATGTTAACGTATTCCTCCACTTCAATGGAGCTTGAAAATTGGGGGGGGGAGAAACACCCAACAAGTTGTGCGAATCCGATAGCATTCATCTAGATTGTAAGTTTCCACTGTATCAGGGCCCCCAATTCACCCTGTACTTTTTTGTTAAACTTTGTTTGATGTCTTTTATATTGTATTGTACTTTTATCTTTATACCCATGGACAGCGATGCGGAATCTGTTGGCGCTTTATAAATAAAGAATAATAATTCAATCAAGTGCGCTAACCAGACATGAAATATTATTTCACATTCCAATGTTCTTCACTTAGAAGAATATATATATACAGGGAGTGCAGAATTATTAGGCAAGTTGTATTTTTGAGGATTAATTTTATTATTGAACAACAACCATGTTCTCAATGAACCCAAAAAACTCATTAATATCAAAGCTGAATAGTTTTGGAAGTAGTTTTTAATTTGTTTTTAGTTATAGCTATTTCAGGGGGATATCTGTGTGTGCAGGTGACTATTACTGTGCATAATTATTAGGCAACTTAACAAAAACCAAATATATACCCATTTCAATTATTTATTTTTACCAGTGAAACCAATATAACATCTCAACATTCACAAATACACATTTCTGACATTCAAAAACAAAACAAAAACAAATCAGTGACCAATATAGCCACCTTTCTTTGCAAGGACACTCAAAAGCCTGCCATCCATGGATTCTGTCAGTGTTTTGATCTGTTCACCATCAACATTGCGTGCAGCAGCAACCACAGCCTCCCAGACACTGTTCAGAGAGGTGTACTGTTTTCCCTCCTTGTAAATCTCACATTTGATGATGGACCACAGGTTCTCAATGGGGTTCAGATCAGGTGAACAAGGAGGCCATGTCATTAGATTTTCTTCTTTTATACCCTTTCTTGCCAGCCACGCTGTGGAGTACTTGGACGCGTGTGATGGAGCATTGTCCTGCATGAAAATCATGTTTTTCTTGAAGGATGCAGACTTCTTCCTGTACCACTGCTTGAAGAAGGTGTCTTCCAGAAACTGGCAGTAGGACTGGGAGTTGAGCTTGACTCCATCCTCAACCCGAAAAGGCCCCACAAGCTCATCTTTGATGATACCAGCCCAAACCAGTACTCCACCTCCACCTTGCTGGCGTCTGAGTCGGACTGGAGCTCTCTGCCCTTTACCAATCCAGCCACCGGCCCATCCATCTGGCCCATCAAGACTCACTCTCATTTCATCAGTCCATAAAACCTTAGAAAAATCAGTCTTAAGATATTTCTTGGCCCAGTCTTGACGTTTCAGCTTGTGTGTCTTGTTCAGTGGTGGTCGTCTTTCAGCCTTTCTTACCTTGGCCATGTCTCTGAGTATTGCACACCTTGTGCTTTTGGGCACTCCAGTGATGTTGCAGCTCTGAAATATGGCCAAACTGGTGGCAAGTGGCATCTTGGCAGCTGCACGCTTGACTTTTCTCAGTTCATGGGCAGTTATTTTGCGCCTTGGTTTTTCCACACGCTTCTTGCGACCCTGTTGACTATTTTGAATGAAACGCTTGATTGTTCGATGATCACGCTTCAGAAGCTTTGCAATTTTAAGAGTGCTGCATCCCTCTGCAAGATATCTCACTATTTTTGACTTTTCTGAGCATGTCAAGTCCTTCTTTTGACCCATTTTGCCAAAGGAAAGGAAGTTGCCTAATAATTATGCACACCTGATATAGGGTGTTGATGTCATTAGACCACACCCCTTCTCATTACAGAGATGCACATCGCCTAATATGCTTAATTGGTAGTAGGCTTTCGAGCCTATACAGCTTGGAGTAAGACAACACGCATAAAGAGGATGATGTGGTCAAAATACTCATTTGCCTAATAATTCTGCACTCCCTGTATAGATATATATTTTTTTTATTTTATTTTTTTGTAAAATATATATCTATACAGGTAGAAAACCCTTTTTCCAAACTGCTTGGGACCAGAAAAGGTTTGCATTTCGTACTAGTCTGGATATTGGAATAGTTGTATCTTTAAAATAGGACAGTTTGAAGAGGGGATGGAACCAAGTGTAAACAACATCTTATGTAATTTAGGCAATATTTACATGTCATAATATAGCTTATACATGCAACCTAAAGGTCATTTTATATTAATTATAATACTTTGCATGCATATTACCATAAGAAGCTGTATTTTTTTATTAAAATTTAAAAAAAAAAAAAAAAAGTTTGGATTTTGTAATTCCAGGCTGTGGCATAAAGGGAGTCTGCGTCAAAGCAGACTGAAGTAAAAAAGTGAGTCATTTTGAACCTCATTTGCATTTCTTACTCATTGTGTAGTTCATCTAACAAATCTAAACAAGTCAGGAGACTTGCTTTTCCCAAAAACATCTGGATACACTGTTTCCAATGCAGCAAAGGATTCTGGGTAAGAAATGCAAATGAGGTTCACAATGACTAACTTTTTTACTTCAGTCTGCTTTGACGCAGACTCCCTTTATGCCACAGAATTGCTGTCTACACCGCTTTTAAGCCTAGCTAGGGTTAGTACAGAGATTCAGGCCATCCCAGGACAGCTGTTTCGTGTTTTTTGCCACTCATCAGCTTGGAGTAGGTGTCCTGCGATGGTCTGAATCACTGTACTAACCTTAGCTAAGCTTAAAAGCTACGTATACAGCGATGCTATGATGTAAAGGGAGTCTGCGTAAAAGCAGACAAATAAAAAAGTTAGTCATTGTGAACCTCATTTGCATATCTTACCCAGTATCCTTTGCTGCATTGGAAACAATGTATACAGAGGTTTTTGGGAAAAACAAGTCTCCTGACTTGTTTAGATTTGTTAAATGAACTACACAGCGAGTTATTTTCTTAATATTGTGTGCTTAGTGGGGGATTTTAAACTCACTTTTCACCTCCCCATAATGTAAAAAGTTGTTGTATTTCACCAATAAATTAACTTCACCCAGCAGTGATTCACCTACTCCCAGCTGATGAGTGTCAAAAACCCCGAAACATCTGTCCTGGGATGGTCTGAATCACTGTACTAACCCCAGCTAAGCTTACAAGCTGTGTATACAGCGATGCTATGGCGTAATAGGAGTCTGCGTAAAAGCAGACTGAAGTAAAAAAGTGTGTCGTGAACCTCATTTGCACATCTTACCTAAAATCCTTTGCTGCATTGGAAACAGTGTACCCAGAGGTTTTTGGGAAAACAAGTCTCCTGACTTGTTTAGACTTGTTAAATGAACTACAAAATTAGTTATTTTCTTTATATATCAATTTAAAAATACTTCGCACATATTCCATTATGTTAAGAACATTGGAATGTGAAATATGTACACTACTGAAAAACTATATTAAATATGAATATTGCTTAAAGGGATTTTCAATACCAGAATGTTTGTTGGTAATAAAGGGATTATCTATCTTTTTAAACAATTCCCCAGTTTTGCATAACAAACACGGTTATAATAATACACGTTTTACCTCTGTGATTACCTTGAATCTAAGCCTCTGCAAACTGTCCCCCTATTTTAGTTATTTTGACAGACTTGCATTTTAGCCAATCAGTTCTCAATCCTAGGTAACTTCACGTGCGTGAGCTCAATGTTATCTATATGAAACACAAGAACGAACACTCTCTAGTGGTGAAAAACTGTCAAAATGCTTTCAGATTAGAGGCGGCTTTCAAGGTCTAAGAAATTAACATATGAACCTCCTAGGTTTAGCTTTCAACTTAGAATACAAAGGCCTAGATTTGGAGTTTGGCGGTAGCCGTGAAAACCAGCATTAGAGGCTCCTAACGCTGGTTTTAGGCTACCGCCGGTATTTGGAGTCACTCAAAATAGGGTCTAACGCTCACTTTTCAGCCGCGACTTTTCCATACCGCAGATCCCCTTACGTAAATTGCGTATCCTATCTTTTCAATGGGATTTTTATAACTCCGGTATTTAGAGTCGTTTCTGAAGTGAGCGTTAGACATCTAACGACAAAACTCCAGCCGCAGGAAAAAAGTCAGTAGTTAAGAGCTTTCTGGGCTAACGCCGGTTTATAAAGCTCTTAACTACTGTGCTCTAAAGTACACTAACACCCATAAACTACCTATGTACCCCTAAACCGAGGTCCCCCCACATCGCCGACACTCGGAAAAAAATTTTTAACCCCTAATCTGCCGACCGCCACCTACGTTATACTTATGTACCCCTAATCTGCTGCCCCTAACACCGCCGACCCCTGTATTATATTTATTAACCCCTAACCTGCCCCCCACAATGTCGCCTCCACCTGCCTACACTTATTAACCCCTAATCTGCCGACCGCAAAGCGCCGCCACCTACGTTATCCTTATGTACCCCTAATCTGCTGCCCCAAACACCGCCGACCCCTATATTATATTTATTAACCCCTAATCTGCCCCCCTCAACGTCGCCTCCACCTGCCTACACTTATTAACCCCTAATCTGCCGACCGGACCTGAGCGCTATTATAATAAAGTTATTAACCCCTAATCTGCCCTCCCTAACCCTATAATAAATAGTATTAACCCCTAATCTGCCCTCCCTAACATCGCCGACACCTAACTTCAATTATTAACCCCTAATCTGCCGATCGAATCTCGCCGCTATTCTAATAAATGTATTAACCCCTAAAGCTAAGTCTAACCCTAATACTAACACCCCCCTAAGTTAAATATAATTTAAATCTAACGAAATTAATTAACTCTTATTAAATAAATTATTCCTATTTAAAGCTAAATACTTACCTGTAAAATAAATCCCAATATAGCTACAATATAAATGATATTTATATTATAGCTATTTTAGGATTTATATTTATTTTACAGGTAACTTTGTATTTATTTTAACCAGGTACAATAGCTATTAAATAGTTAAGAACTATTTAATAGCTAAAATAGTTAAAATAATTACAAATTTACCTGTAAAAGAAATCCTAACCTAAGTTACAAATAAACCCTAACACTAGACTATCAATAAATTAATTAAACTACCTACAATTACCTACAATTAACCTAACACTACACTATCAATAAATTAATTAAATACAATTGCTACAAATAAATACAATTAAATAAACTAGCTAAAGAACAAAAAATAAAAAAGAACTAAGTTACAAAAAATAAAAAAATATTTACAAACATAAGAAAAATATTACAACAATTTTAAACTAATTACACCTACTCTAAGCCCCCTAATAAAATAACAAAGCCCCCCAAAATAAAAAAATGCCCTACCCTATTCTAAATTACTAAAGTTCAAAGCTCTTTTACCTTACCAGCCCTGAACAGGGCCCTTTGCGGGGCATGCCCCAAGAAATACAGCTCTTTTGCCTGTAAAAAAAAACATACAATACCCAAGCCCCCCAACATTACAACCCACCACCCACATACCCCTAATCTAACCCAAGCCCCCCTTAAATAAACCTAACACTAAGCCCCTGAAGATCATCCTACCTTGTCTTCACCTCACCGGGTATCACACCGATCCGTCCAGAAGAGCTCCTCCGATGTCCTGATCCAAGCCCAAGCGGGGGGCTGAAGAGGTCCATGATCCGGCTGAAGTCTTCATCCAAGCGGGGCAGAAGAGGTCTTCCATCCGATTGAAGTCTTCATCCAAGCGGCATCCATCCGGAGCGAAGCGGCAGCATCCTGAAGACCTCCACCGCGGAACATCCATCCTGGCCGACGACTGAACGACGAATGACGGTTCCTTCCGATTGGCTGACAGAATCCTATCAGCCAATCGGAATTCGAGGGACGCCATCTTGGATGACGTCATTTAAAGGAACCGTCATTCGTCGTTCAGTCGTCGGCCAGGATGGATGTTCCGCGGTGGAGGTCTTCAGGATGCTGCCGCTTCGCTCCGGATGGATGCCGCTTGGATGAAGACTTCAATCGGATGGAAGACCTCTTCTGCCCCGCTTGGATGAAGACTTCAGCCGGATCATGGACCTCTTCAGCCCCCCGCTTGGGCTTGGATCAGGACATCGGAGGAGCTCTTCTGGACGGATCGGTGTGATACCCGGTGAGGTGAAGACAAGGTAGGATGATCTTCAGGGGCTTAGTGTTAGGTTTATTTAAGGGGGTTTGGGTTAGATTAGGGGTATGTGGGTGGTTTGTTGTAATGTTGGGGGGCTTGGGTATTGTATGTTTTTTTTACAGGCAAAAGAGCTGTATTTCTTGGGGCATGCCCCGCAAAGGGCCCTGTTCAGGGCTGGTAAGGTAAAAGAGCTTTGAACTTTAGTAATTTAGAATAGGGTAGGGCATTTTTTTATTTTGGGGGGCTTTGTTATTTTATTAGGGGGCTTAGAGTAGGTGTAATTAGTTTAAAATTGTTGTAATATTTTTCTTATGTTTGTAAATATTTTTTTATTTTTTGTAACTTAGTTCTTTTTTATTTTTTGTACTTTAGCTAGTTTATTTAATTGTATTTATTTGTAGCAATTGTATTTAATTAATTTATTGATAGTGTAGTGTTAGGTTAATTGTAGGTAATTGTAGGTAGTTTATTTAATTAATTTATTGATAGTCTAGTGTTAGGGTTTATTTGTAACTTAGGTTAGGATTTCTTTTACAGGTAAATTTGTAATTATTTTAACTATTTTAGCTATTAAATAGTTCTTAACTATTTAATAGCTATTGTACCTGGTTAAAATAAATACAAAAAGTTACCTGTAAAATAAATATAAATCCTAAAATAGCTATAATATAATTATAATTTATATTGTAGCTATATTAGGATTTATTTTACAGGTAAGTATTTTGCTTTAAATAGGAATAATTTATTTAATAAGAGTTAATTAATTTCGTTAGATTTAAATTATATTTAACTTAGGGGGGTGTTAGTGTTAGGGTTAGACTTAGCTTTAGGGGTTAATACATTTATTAGAATAGCGGTGAGCTCCGGTCGGCAGATTAGGGGTTAATGTTTGAAGTTAGGTGTCGGCGAGGTTAGGGAGGGCAGATTAGGGGTTAATACTATTTATGATAGGGTTAGTGAGGCGGATTAGGGGTTAATAACTTTATTATAGTAGCGCTCAGGTCCGGTCGGCAGATTAGGGGTTAATAAGTGTAGGCGACGTTGTGGGGGGCAGATTAGGGGTTAATAAATATAATATAGGGGTCGGCGATGTTAGGGCAGCAGATTAGGGGTACATAGGGATAATGTAAGTAGCGGCGGTTTACGGAGCGGCAGATTAGGGGTTAATAATAATATGCAGGGGTCAGCGATAGCGGGGGCGGCAGATTAGGGGTTAATAAGTGTAAGGTTAGGGGTGTTTAGACTCGGGGTACATGTTAGAGTGTTAAGTGCAGACGTAGGGAGGGTTACCGCATAGCAAACAATGGGGCTGCGTTAGGAGCTGAACGAGGCTTTTTTGCAGGTGTTTGGGTTTTTTTTCAGCTCAAACAGCCCCATTGTTTCCTATGGGGGAATCGTGCACGAGCACGTTTTTGAGGCTGGCCACGTCCGTAAGCAACTCTGGTATCGAGAGTTGAAGCTGCGTTAAAAATGCTCTACGCTCCTTTTTTGGAGCCTAACGCAGCCTTTATGTGGACTCTCAATACCAGAGTTATTTTTATGGTGCGGCCAGAAAAAAGCCGGCGTTAGTTTTTCGGCTCGTTACCGACAAAACTCCAAATCTAGCCGCAAGAGAACAAAGCAAAAAAAATAATATTACATGCCCTATTTAAATCATGAAAGTTTGTTTTGGACTTGACTGTCCTTTTAAATATGATCTTACATGTTTTCATCTACTTGGCTCCAAAGCACCTTTTTTTCTCAATTGTGTTAAGCAGATCAAAGGACATTTGAAAGGACCATAAAAGGCAATTAATGTCAATTTAAAGGGACATGAAACCCCCATAAAATGTTTAATGATTCAGATAGAGAATACAATTTTAAACAACTTTCTAATTTACTTCTATTATCTAATTTGCTTCATTATCTTGGTATCATTTGTTGAAGGAGCAGCAATGCACTACTGCTTTCTAATTGAACACATGGGTGAGCCAATAACAATCATTATATATTAGCAGCCACCAATCAGCAGCTAGAACCTAGGTTCTCTAGGTTCTCTGCTGCTCCTGAGCTTACCTAAACTCTTCAGCAAAGGATAACAAGAGAAGGAAGCAGATTAAATAATAGAATCAAAATTGGAAAGTTGTTTAACATTGTATGCTCTGTCTAAATCATGAAAGGACAATTTTGGGTTTCATGTCCCTTTAAGGGTACAGAAGACATTATTGGTCAAGACAAAAAGCTCTCCTAAACAATACTTTTATTAGATCTTCACTAGTTCTAAAAAGTACACAGCAAAATAACCTACAGTACTACAGGTCTGTGACTGCACAATACTCTTCTATATTTCCTCTTTGGTATCATACAGAGTCGTCTACATAAATTATTTATCCAATCAGCTGACAGCTGGGGAAGATCTTGCTCATCTTCTCTGTAACTATCTTGTTTTTTTGTGTGTGTGTACGTCTTCTACAAGTATACGCAATGTCCTGTATCTTAAGCTTTCATGATTCTGATACAGCAACATTACAACTTACTTTTTTATCCAATTCCCTTTATTCTCTTAGTATCCTTTGTGAAAGGACAATTAAATACAGTAGAACCACATAATAGACAAATACACACAAAAAAAAATACAAATACGATAGAACTTACTCTTAATTTCAAATAGACTTTTTTTCTGAGAAGTTTCAAAGAATGTTTCCATTTCCATGACCACTGTATCATGTGACAGCCAACAGCTAATTACAGACTAGTTTGATATATGTATACAATGAACTGTTGTACATGTTCAGTTGGAGCTGGTGCCTCATAAAGTGTGCATATAAAAATACTGAGCACAAACAGATACTGTTTAAAATTGCATGTTTTATCTGAATCGTGAAAGTTGAACCTTGATTTTAGTGTCCCTTTATAAAGAATACCTAAGTAGGCTAAGGAACAGCAATGAGCTAATGGAAGCTAGCTGCACATATGCCTCTTGTCATTGTCTCACCCGATGTGTTTAGCTAGCTCCCAGCAGTGTGTTGCTGCTCTATCAACAAAGGATAACAAGATAATCAAGCAAATATATATAAGATATATATAAGTAAATCTGAAAGTTATTTAATATTGTATGTTCTGTGTAAATCATGGACCATTAATGCAGGATGTGAAAAATCGCAGGAGTTAAGGTTCCTAGAATTTCAATTCTGATACTAACATTTTGGATTATTCTACATCTATATAACATCTTTTATGGCTACAGAACTAGCTCAAGTGAAAGAAAAAAAAAGAATTTAAGAATTTAATGTTAAAGGGATATGAAAATGTAGCCACCAAATCAGCAAGCGCTACCCAGGGTGCTGAACCATAAATTAGCCTGTGTTCTAAAATAAGTTGTATACCATAAGAATACGGGCACTACGTCACTTCCGGTGACGTGAAATCAGCTGTTAGAGATGTGTGGCGCTCACTGCGCATGCGCAAGAGGCCCAACCTCCTCCAAACAGCTGTTTAAGGCAACTTATTTTAGAACAACGGGTCAAGGAATTCTATGGCCCGTAATCTTATTTGTGCATGCGCGAACAATGCCTTGGTTGTCAAGGCAGTGACTACATGGACCAATCAGATAATGCAGTAACGCTTTTTATATGTAAAATAAATATAGTGACAGCACCACTCTTATTAAATTAATATATGAAAAACTTGCTCCTGCCCGGGATAGGATCTAGTCTCCTTACCCTAACATCGAATACTACAAAAAGATCCCAGCATTTGAGACTTAGATATTTTATTCCTTAAACTAATAGAAATTATAATATAAGAACTCCAACTTTAATAAACAGAAAAAGTTGGGTTAATCATGTTTGTCAATTCGTCTTCACACAAACCCCATCCTCCAAATAGCAACGCTACCAAAATAAAAGAAAACACTCATCCTATTCAAAATCAACCATACCAAGAAAAATAAATCACAAGAAAATGTCTAATAGAAAAACTAATAATGTTCAATAGAAAAAATAATGTTCAGTAGAAAAAATAATAGTATAAATATAATACCCCCCAAGGCGTTCCAAGGGGGAATGACCCACAACACCTGCCAGGAAAAAATAATAATAAAGTAACCAGCCTCAATTATCTTTAGATGATATTTTAGCGTGTCTTGTAACTGTATCGGCAACGATTGCAACTGATGTTTGTATCAATTCACACACCGTCCCAGTTATTCAGTAGTCTCACACTGTTGGATTTTACACCAATTCTTTAAAGTGATCTTCAGTTATATTCACTTTAACTTAGCATTACATATGCTTTTGAGGCTCCTGTGTCTAGTATCAGCTCGCACATATTTATAGCAGTCTGCTATCCCGTCCAGATCTATGACAAATGTAATTATAACGATATGAAACCACAACTTCACACCAACGAAGTCTTCACTCACTGTGTATGTGTGTGTTCACTGACAGCTGCTTATAACACCACTCCCACAGCCGTTGCTTGTATCTCTATAACAGCCCAACACTTTCTTATGTATGCCTCGGGTTCCAAATAGTGTCCTGTGTTGAAAATCATAACAGTGAGACTTACTGCAATCGTGTGTGGTAATGGGTATCAGAATTGTAGAGCCCTCCGTTCACCTACCTCGTATTTTTCGGACTCTGGATAGTTTGTTTAGATGTGCAGCTTTCTAGACACAGGTTATGGCATTATAAACAACTCTGACGCGTGTTTCGGGACTCCGCCCTTTGTCAAGGAGAACACAGGTGTGTCTTCATTGGGTACATTTTAAAGGCAAAAGGCTAATGCCTGATTGGATAAACCTATACACACACCCACACTCACACGTGTCACGTAAAAAAACAGTCAGTGTATTTTTTATCTTTACATTACCATAACTATATACTAGTCTTATGACACCCAATAGGTGAGTGTTCACTATTCTAGCGGATCTACAGTTATACACGGAACTGTCACATAAAAAAACATAAGTGTAAACCAAAATAACAATAAATCTAAACATAATTTATAGACTGTGTTATTAAACTAAGCCTAACGTTTAGAGAGTGACAAGCGCAATATTCATGCAAATTATATAAAAAAAATACTCTTTTTACAATTTATATACATTTACGCAATTCCCTAGTACAAGAGAATATATAAATCCCTTTCACACGTAAAAACGGCCACTGTGCAAGCTTAGCCCTTTGTTGAACAGACATATAAGATCCTTCAATATAGTATAACCACCCTCCTCAACCCAAGATCTTATTTGTTTATTGTAATCACTATAGTCGAGTATCCAATTTTTAAACAAAACTCCCCCAGGAAATCTCTCTATTCAGACCCCTGGATGTTAGAGTGTCTAGTCTCCTGATCCATTGTGCTTCCTTTTTAAAGAGAAATTTCTGCCTATCACCTCCACGACAAAGTGGGGGTACCCCGTCCACTACCTGAAATCTAAGTTGACTTTTGTTATGACAGGCCCTTGTGAAATGATATGCCACTGGAGCTTCCTCATCATCTTTTCCAATCGCTGCCTTGTGTTGGCGTATTCTATCCTTGACCAACTGTGTGGTTTCACCTACATACGCCAATCCACATGGGCATTTGACAACATATATTACGTATTTAGAGTTACAGGAAAACCTGCCTCTAATAGGTATTCTCTTTCCAAAATGTGGATGGGTAATAGAATCTCCTTGTTGCATCGAATGACATAACAAACAGTTCATACATGCAAAACATCCTTTTTCATAATTTCCTTTGATACCTTTGTAGAACCCAAATCTGCTCTGATGAGTTCATCTCTTAAATTCCTGTTTCGCTTGTATGAAAAGAGTGGAGTGTCATTGAATATACTCCCTACTTGGCTGTCTTCCCTCAGTAGGGACCAATGTTTCAAGATCATTCTTTTCAATTTTATACTATGAAGACCATATTGACTTGCAAATGGAACCGAAAATTGCTTTGGGTTAGGAGGTTTCTTAATAAGAAGACTACTCCTATATATCTTAGCCACTTTTACCATGTTGATCTGCAATATTTCCTGTGGGTATCCCCTTTTAATGAATTTCTGTGCCATTTCATCCAATCTTTTCTGACATACTAACGGATCATCTACAGTCCGTTTAGTTCTAAGGAGCTGACTTAGGGGAAGATTCTTAATTAACTGTGGAGGATGGAAACTTGTGTAATGTAATGTATTATTTCTATCCATATCCTTCGTGAATAGATCACAGCTCAGGCTCTCTCCTTTCAACGTGACTCTTGTATCCAGAAAACTCACGCTCTCAGCACTGTATTCAACAGTGAATTTAAGATGATCATTGGACAAATTAAGTCGGGAAACAAATTGTAACAGGCTTTCATGCCCCCCTGTCCAAATAAAGAAAATATTGTCGATATATCTGTGCCAGCCCATCACAAAGTCTATAAATCCCTGGTCCCTATACACCACATCCTCATCAAATTTGCCAACAAACAGGTTGGCATAAGTGGGTGCTACATTTGAGCCCACTGCCGTTCCTTTCTTTTGGACATAGAACGTGTCCTCAAAGAGAAAATAATTCTCATATAATATGATCACCAGTAGATCCTTAATCAGACGTCTCTCACTTGGTGAGTATAACCTCTCTCTGCCCAAAAAATAGAACACGCTCTCATTGCCTAAGTGGTGTGGGATTGAGGTATATAGACTTGTGATGTCCATTGTAACCAATAAACTATTCTGAGGGATCGCCTGAGATGCAATCTTACACAGGAAGTCTGTAGTGTCTTGTAAATATGACTCTATATATCCTCAAAGGGGTCTAATCAACTGATCAAGAAAAATTGCCACAGGTTGAAAGATAGATTCAGTCCCTGCAACAATATGGCGTCCTGGAGGACCCTTCAACCTTTTGTGGATCTTCGGCAATACATAGAAGACCGGGATAATCAGATTATCTTTTATTAGAAACTTTTTTTATGTATTATCTGATCGGTCCATAGTACGTTTGATTTGCCCACCTCCATTCAATTTCCAAATTGTTCTATCCCGCGCTGCCGACTTGCTGTGCCCAAGGGGGGGGGGGGGGTTAGGGGGTGCTGATGGGGCTTACATAAGTTACACATTATCTGATTGGTCCGTGTGTCCATGAAGTCAGTGGCTGTACAACCAATAGGGTCGTGTTGCCTGCCAGTGTGCCTCCTACGCCTTGTCTCTGATGAGTGACGAGTAGGGCCGTGTGTGCATGCGCGGCACTGTTCGCGCCTGCGCAATGAAGATATCGGGCCATATAATACCTCGACCCGTTGCATAGTTTTAATCAGCTGTTTTGAGGAGGCTGGGCCTCTTGCAACTGCGCAGTGAGCGCCACACCCCTCCAGCAGCGGATTCATTCTTATGCGGTATACAACTTATTTTAGAACAACGGCTCCAAAGCTTCCTGCTTTTTCAAATAAAAATAGCAAGAGAACGAAGAAAAATTGATAATAGGCATAAACTAGAAAGTTGCTTAAAATTGCATGCTCTATCTGAATCATGAAATAAGGAGTCATTAACAGTGTTCTCCCCAGGACCTATTTAAGGACACACCACCCGGCTGATTTTTCTGTCCACCCAGCTAACATTTAAGCCAATATTAAGATACAATTAAATATTTGTTGCACAAAATATCATTAAATCAATATATGTATTATTAATTTGTGCTTTGGATAGCTGAAATAACATTTTAATAATGTTATAATGCACATTATTACACTGCCCCCATTCGGCTGCTTCATAATGCCACCTGAAGACACTAAAGTGAAAACTAAACTTTCATGATTCAGATAGAGCACTGGTTTTCAAACCTGTCCTCTGGCCTCCCCATCAGGCCATGTTTTCTGGATTACCTTGGGTGAGAGCAGGTAAAATATCCCTGTTTAGTAATACGTAATTTAGTAATCAGCTGATTATGTCACCTTTGCTCTAGTTCAGATATCCTCAAAATGTGACCTGTTAGGGAGGCCTGAGGACAGGTTTTAAAACCAGCTAGATAGGGCATGCAATTTTTAAGAAAGTCACAAAAGGTGGATGTGGTTGTAGATAACCTCGTGGGTAACTACAAAATACGTGTTTTTTTTCTCTGATCCCATTTAACACACTAACACACACAGAAAATTCAGCACTATAGAATGTTCCAAGAAGGGATCAAAAAAACGCTCTGTTTCAAACTTGTCACCACACAATCCTCAAAAGCGGACACTCACTTTTTCATTGTGAGGTCCCTACGAGTACACTCCAGTCCTAAGAGAAGTAAGCTCCCGACTGTATCAAAAGCCGCAGCTCACCCCACTTCAGCTTGCATCTGGGCCCTGTATCCTTCTTCGGAGCGTCAGACTACCTGGAGCTGTGTACTTATCTGTGGTTGGATGCTCAACTTTGCTTGCTTGACTGTGATTGGATGCTCGACTTGATACTCCTCTGGTGCACTAATAGGAAACAGCATTCTGTGAAGTGGGCCGTGCTACACTTGGGCTCTTTGGACATATAAACAAAACAGGAACAGGAGCACTAGACCCATTAAAACCTCAAGAATATTTTTTTTATATAGAATGCTTTAAAAACATTTAAAACTGTCCATTTTTAGCAATAAAGGTACAAATCCCTTTATCCAAACTGTGTAAAATGGGACAGCTTGGTAAGGGGACGGGAGTGGACCAAGTGTAAATAACATCTTTAAGGCAATATTTATATACAACTTATACAGGCAACCTTGTTGTAATCATTTCTAATGGTTTTGAAGACGTAGTAACATCAGAAATATAGCACTGTTTACAGAAAGGTTTTTGCTGTGGTTTTAAATAAATATTGGAGTAGTGTTTGCATTTTAGAGAACAAAAACCAAACCAAAGGCGCACATAAAATTGTCACTTGCTGGCAGAGAAAAAATACAATTTAAAAAAAAAAATTAAAAAATAATAATGTAGAAATGCAAAATTCACAGGAGTCACTGCTCCTAATATTTTACGTCTTGCTCAAAACATTTTAATTATCCTACAGTTATTTATCTCTAAAAACCAACAACCATAACTAACTCCTAAGTGTGGCATAAACTATTAACCCTTGATTTAAGGATCTATAAGAACAGATTCCAGACACCTTTTTTTTAATACTACACATCCTCTGGCATCCACCCCAAGTGAACCTTGGGGAATGAGGTTTACAAGGGGGGCTTCGCCCCCTTAAACCCCCCAGGCAGAGATAAAAAAGATAGTGAAGATGTGGGAATTACAGTGCATGCTATATATGTTTGATTTGGTGACTCCGGACTCTGAGGGAATTAATGATCTTACATCGGGCTTTACCCACAACCACTTGGGTAATGTCCATTTTACCCGGGTAATCCTAGCATTACCCAATATCTGTAGATAGATAGATAGATAAATTCCTTGCAAAGTCCTCTCAGCAGCTGTCTAAATGTAGTCTAGCACTTTCTGCAGACCAAGTATTGTGTGTATTAAACCTTTTTTTATATTCCTAATACTTCACCTGTCAATAGACAAACATGAACTGTGCCAAATGGACTACATAACCTAAAGACCTTGTAACTGAAATAGAAATAGTGTTTCTGTGCCTCTATTAAAATGTTTGCATGAAACAATATACATTTTACACATTTTGATGAAAATAGTTATTATACAATGTTTTTTTGAAAACAGATGTGCTTTTATCTTTTGGTATCCTTTGTTGAAAAGTAATCTCAGAAGCAGCACTGCACTACTGGGATTTAGCTGGCGACTGAATAGACAGCATCACAATTATGGAAACAATTATGTTCGTATATTGATATACATAGGGGATAAAAAATCAGGAGTAAAATTTTAGGGCCACTGGTTCCCTGCTCAAGCACTGGAGTAAATCTCTAACTCAGTATACATTTGGAAATAAGCTTCACCCTACTAAAAGCCAAAAAATTATCAAAACATACACAAAGCAAAGGATAGTTTAACATAAGGTCTCCTATGTGTCCTTTACTTCTGCAAATTATATCTTCATGTCTCAACCAGGAAACAAATTTGCAACACTTTCCAAGCAATTAAATGTGACCCCAAAAATGCGCATGTTTAGCACATGGCTGACTGTCATATTAAAGAAGAACTGGTCTGTGACTGCACAATACTCTGCTATATTTCCTCTTTGGTATCATACTGAGTCTCCCACATAAATGATTCATCCAATCAGCTGACAGCTGGGGAAGATCTTACTCATCTTCTCTGTAACTATCTTGGGTTTTTTACGTCTTTTACAACTATACGCAGGGCCGCCACTAGAAATTTTGGGGCCCCTGACTCAACCATTGATCAGGGCCCCCCCCCCCTCCTTTGACATGTGCAATTTTTGACCAAGTGACTAAAATGTATATGCACTTTATTCTTAATTGTCTATTTAAACTTGGAAATGTTGTAAAGGTAGTAACATACACACACAGAGACACACTCATACACTGAAACACACACACACACTCACACATAAGGATTCACATATAGACACTCTAGCAGACACGCAAAGAAACACACTCAGACACAGAAACCCAATCAGACACTTAGCAGTTGTTTACATTGACCTGACAAGTAATGAGGTAAACTACAGTTTTGTAAAAAAAGGAGATTTAGAAAACAAAATATGGAGTTCTGATTATCTTTTTGTAAAGGAAGATGACAACTAAATTTCGACAACAGCATGCAGTGGCTGAAAGGAAGGGCCCTGAACTGCCTAAACAATAATTTAAAGGTTAAATGGTGGAGTGGTTACTTCCGGAAAGGTCTTGTTAGTCTCAAAGTCTGTAGAAAGATGTGAATAATTAGTAGTAAGGTCAAAATATCCTAAAAAGGAACAGACAATGGACACACACACACAAACTCAAACTTGCACATACACCCAAGGAAACACTGACAGAGACAGCCTCAGAAAACACACAAAGACATATACACACACACAGAGAGACAACCACATGAAAAACACAGAAAGACATACATACACACACCCTCACTGAGACATCCACAGAAAACACATACATACATACATACACACAAACAACCTCACAGAAACACCCATAGAAAAAGCTCAAAGACATATGCACACAACCTCACAGACATCCACAGAAAATGCACAAAGACATACACACCCACCCTCACAGAGAGACCCACAGATAAAAAATACATACACATAGAGACACAAACCAAAGCACAAAGACATAAACACATACACCCACAGAAACACTCACAGGAGGAAACATTTATGCACCTTGCATCCCCTAAATCAACAGTGTGTGACTTGCATGATAAAAAAATGCAGAAATTAAGAGATCACTTTTTAAAGAATCATATTTGTAAATGTGCAAACAAAAATAATTCTGTGAATTCAAAATTGTACATTAATGAGCTGGGTAGATGGCTAGATGAAGAAAAGTACCTTTAAAAGGTTGACATATGTTTGTTTGTTTTTTTCCCATTTTCCCCAACCAAGAGCACCACTTCAAATATAGTGTACAAATTTTCCCATCTGTCAGCTGTACTTATAGATTTTGAAAATGCTGTACTCTATATGGTCTTGGTGGGACCATAAGCTGTGGTACTTATACCATTAGATCTGGTTAAATGCAGGATTTAGGCTTGTTGGTATGTATTTCAAAACTAAGTCAGCTGTAGTGTAAACTGAACAGTTTTAAGTTAACCTGTCTCATTTCAAACACTGAGCAATCTTAGTCTGAGAGTATAAAATTTTATGCAGATGTAAAAATCTTAGATAAAATACCTCCTTGCATCTGGAAAGTCCTTGCATAAAGGGGCAGTAAACTGGAATGTAATATATATATATATATATATATATATATATATATATATATATATATATATATATATATATAAAATGCATATCTGCCAAAAGGGCATCTACCATTTGTGTATTGAGGAGGAAACATTTCTGCATGCTTTTAAATATAGAATTTCTACAGCATTGTCAAATAATCATAAATAAACTGCTGCTAAAAAAAAAAATGTTTTTATGGACCCCTGGCCCCACCATACAACTACTACCACACTGAAGTTACAATCCAAAATTGCACAAAGAAATAAAAAACATTTGCTAAGTAAGTCCACCTCCTCTTCAAATGAAAGTGATCTGCCGTCTGACTCAGGCACACACTGTACAAAGTGCCAAGTCTGTCTCACACTGAGCATAGTGGTTTAGTGCACACTAAGAAATCCTCTCAAATGCTAATACTTTACTACTTGTAATAACATTTCCCATGATCAATTAGCACTCTGCTGTAGTACCCACTGGTGGCTGCAAAAATTAAAAAAAAAAAAAAAAATTTTTTTTTTTTTTTTTTTTTTTTTTTTTTTTAGTTCTTGCCTCATGGGGCCCCCCTGGCTCATTGGGCCCCTGACAGGAGTCACCCCTGTCACCCCCTGATGGCGGCCCTGACTATACGCAATGTCGTGTATCTCATTTAAACTTGCATGATTGTAACTAAGTTTCCAACTTCCTTCTATTATCTAAATTTCATGTATTCTTTTATTATCCTTTGTTAAAGGACTATTAAATATAGTAGAACTACATAATCTTGCACATGCTCAGTAGGAGTTGGTGACTCAAAAAAGTGTAAATATAAAAAGACTGTGCACATTTTGTTAATGAAAGTAAATTGGAAAGTTGTTTAAAATTGCATGCTCTAGCTGAATAATGAAAGTTTAATTTTGACTTGTGTCCCTTTAAATTTGCATGTTTTATCTGACTCATGAAAGTTGAACCTTCATTTTAGTGTCCCTTTATATAGAATACCTAAGTAGGCTAAGGAACAGCAATATACTAATGGGAGCTAGCTGCACATATATGCCTCTTGTCATTGGCTCACCTGATGTGTTTAGCTAGCTCCCAGCAGTGTGTTGCAGCTCCATCAACAAAGGATACCAAGATAATCAAGCACATTTGATAATAGAAGTAAATCTGAAAGTTATTTAAAATTGTATGTTGTGTGTAAATCATGACCCCTTAATGCAGGATATGAAAAATCCCAGGAATCAAGGATCCTAGAATTTCAATTCTTATACTAACATTTTGGATTATTCTACATCTATCTATACAACATATTTTATGGCTACAGAAAAAACTCAAGTAAAAAAAAAAATAAGTTTATGTTAAAACCTAGTATCTGCATTTTATAGCACAAAACCAAACCAAATATGCAGGCAGAGAAAGATTTGGGGATTTGTACCTTTATGTGAACAGTTTTATAGTCCAGGTTCATACCCTTAGAAAACTTGAGTATTGCTTACCATATTTCCTCTGCTATTATCAATTAAAAGGGACATAGAACCCAATTTTTTTTCTTTCATTGTTCAGATGGAGCATGCAATTTTAAGCAGCTTTCTAATTTACTACTAATAACAATTTTTCTTCATTTTATTGGCATCTTTTGTTGAAAAGCAGAGCTGTAAGCTAAGGTGTGTGAACGTGTCTGGGGCCCAGTATCATGTTTAAAGATCAAAGCCTCATGATGCCTTCATCTCCTGATGGATTTTCTATTTTATTTTAGGACACTATTGTTCTTTCACACAAGTGGCAATCGAAAGTTGTACTCATGTAAGGGAGACTGTAGTGCAACACTGACATGATCTAATTCATTAGAGCATTTAAAGTGACAGTACACTAAAATTGTTTTTATATGAATGTAGTTTCAGTGACTTGTTATACCAGCTGCAGAGTATAAAATGTAGGAGAAATTGCATTTTTTGGTTTATTTGTGTATATGAAGTAGCTGGTTTTAAGCCACAGCCTATTACAATGGGTTGAGCTTCAGGTAATATCAGATCTCATTATGTTATCACTTTTATGTATACAGACTTGCTTCCTTATCTTATATGTGTCTAGAAAACCAAAGCTCAATACCTAGAGAGAACAATAGAAAATTATCATTTAATTACTTAACTATCATGCCCCCCACTGAGAGTGTAATCTCTTTTGCTGGCTGTGTTCACTTAGGCTATTCTATAGAATATACTCCAGTATAGAAACTTTCAGTATAGGTTGGGAAACCACAGGCTAAATCAGCTATTTCAAATGCCAAATTATGGGTAAAGGAGCTACTTGTAAACAATTTAAAACACTCCAGCAGGTAAAATGAATCATTGGGAACAATTTAAAGGGGAGACAATTTTTGGGTGAACTGTCCCTCTACTGACCCTGGCATTCTATGTCTTTAACCCCCACAAGTAGTTAAACACATAGATAAAGGCCTGCTTGGGATCCACAAGCACTGCAGCTGAACAAAGGAGGTTATTAGTGGGGTTGTGTGACTGCTGCTGCTGATTGGCTCATTAACTCTTTCCTGCTCAGGACCAGCAGTTCTCTGTCGCTCCCAAGCATAACTTTACCTGTGTGTTTGCAGGGGTTTCACACAGCTTCACTATTGCAAAAATGACATGCTCTAATGAATGTAATTTTTTCACTACAATGTCCCTTTTTAAGACAAGGCATTGCAATTCCCAGGAGTCACTCCTAATATTTTACTTCTTGCGCATAACTTTTTGAACTATCCTACATTTATTTATCTACAAAAACAATCATAACTGCCTCCTAAGTATGGCATAGTGGTCCGCTTTGTTGAAAAGCATGTCTGAGTAGGCTAAGGAGTAGGCAATTGGTGGCTACAAATATATGCCTCTAGTCATTGGCTCACCCAATGTGTTCATCTATGTCTCAGTAGTGCATTGCTGCTCTGAATTAAACAAATAGTTAAATACAGTTATATGCAAATAGGAGTCAATAAGAACAAGCTCTAAAACATCAGAACACTTTCTTTTTACACTTGTATGTCCATTTCACAAGACATTTGTGCTACAAAATCAACTACTTAACTATATCAAGACTTTTTGTAGATACATCATTTACTAAAGGTTTAGCACTATAGCTGAGACAGTAGAGGAATGTATCAGTAGCAGAGGACAAATGCAAACTTGCCCCCAGTTTTAACTGTAACTTAAAGGCAGTCTACTCAAAATCAAACTTTCATGATTCAGATAGGGCATGTCATTTTGAACAACATTCCAATTTACTTTTTTCTTCAATTTTGCTTTGTTCTCTTGGTATTCTTAGTTGAAAGCTAAACCTAGGTAGGCTCATATGCTAATTTCTTAGCCCTTGAAGGCCGTCTCTTATCTGAATGCATTTTGACATTTTTTCACAACTAGAGGGTATTAGTTCATGTGTATATGTATAGATAGCATTGTGCTCATGCCCATGGAGTTACCTAGGAGTCCACACTGATTGGCTAAAAGGAAAGTCTGTCAAAAGAACGGAGATAAGGGGGCAGTCTGCAGAGGCTTAGATACAAGGTAATCACAGAGGTAAAAAGTATTATTATAACTGTGCTGGTTATGCAAAACTGGGGAATGGGTAATAAAGGGATTATCTATCTTTATTATTATTATTATCAGGTATTTGTAGAGCGCCAACAGATTCCGCAGCGCTGTAAACATAGTCGGTGTATAGGATAGCTTTTGTAGGGGTCAAGTGGGTAGAGGGCCCTGCCGAGAGTTTCACTGTTGTAGTCGGCTCTTATGAAGCGATCTGTAAACAGCTGGGCCCATAGGCTTACAATCTAAGGGGTTCAAGGGGAAAGCAATGGCAATAGGAAAGGTTAGTGTTGGTTTATGCATCCCTGAATAGTAGAGTTTTTAGGGAGTGCTTGAAGCTGTTAAAACTATGGGAGAGTCTTATGGAGCGAGGTAGGGAATTCCACAAGATGGGGGCCAGTCTGGAGAAGTCCTGTAAATGTGAATGTGAGGAAGTAACAAGAGAGGAGGAGAGGAGGAGATCCTGAGCTGATCGAAGGGGACGGGAGGGAGAGTATCTAGAGACAAGTTCTGAGATGTAGGGGGGAGCAGTGCAGTTGAGAGCTTTATATGTCAGGGTGAGGATTTTGTGTTTAATCCTAGAGGCAAGAGGAAGCCAGTGAAGGGATTGGCAGAGAGGTGCAGCAGATGAAGAGCGACGAGTAAGGAAGATGAGCCTGGCAGAGGCATTCATAATGGATTGTAAAGGAGCTATGCGGCAGCTAGGTAGACCAGAGAGGACGGAATTGCAGTAGTCGAGGCGGGAAAGGATGAGAGAGTGGATTAAAATCTTGGTTGTATCTTGTGTAAGGAAATGTCTAATTTTAGCAATGTTTTTAAGGTGGAAACGGCAGGCTTTAGTCAAGGACTGAATGTGAGGAGTGAAGGAAAGATCTGAGTCAAGTGTGACCCCAAGACATCGGGCGTGCGGGGTAGGGGTAATGATGGAATTATCAACAGTTATAGAAATTTTGGGGGTGGAGACATTGGAAGAAGGGGGAAAAAATAAGGAGTTCAGTTTTGGAGAGATTTAGCTTAAGGTAGTGAGAGGACATCCAAGATGAGATGTGAGAAAGACAGTTAGTGACACGGGTTAGTAAGGAAGGAGGTAGGTCTGGTGCAGAGAGGTAGAGTTGGGTGTCATCGGCATACAAATGGTAATGAAGCCCATGGGACTTTATTAAGGAACCTAGTGACGACGTGTAGATTGAAAAGAGAAGGGGACCAAGGACAGAGCCTTGAGGTACCCTAACAGAAAGTGGCAACGGGGCAGAGGATGCTCCGGAGAATGCTACACTAAATGTACAGTTAGTCAGATAGGAAGAGAACCACGAGAGGGCTGTGTCACAGATGCCGAAGGATTGGAGGGTTTGGAGCAGAAGAGGGTGGTCAACAGTGTCAAAGGCTGCAGACAGGTCAAGGAGGATAAGCAGATAGAAGTGGCCTTTGGATTTTGCTGTAAGTAGGTCATTGGTAACCTTGACAATTGCTGTCTCTGTAGAGTGATGGGAACGAAATCCAGATTGCAGTGGGTCAAGAATAGAGTTTAGTGTAAGGAAATGGGATAGACGTGCGTAAACTAGCTTTTCGAGGAGCTTTGAGGCAAGAGGGAGTAGGGAAATAGGGCGGTAATTGGATGGGGAGGTTGGATCAAGGGAAGGTTTTTTGATGATAGGTGTGACCAGTGCATGTTTTAGAGAGGAGGGAAATATACCAGTGCTGAGGGAGAGGTTGAAAATGTGTGTGAGTATGGGGGTGAGGGTAGAAGAGAGGGAGGGGAGTAGCTGTGAGGGGATGGGGTCGAGGGGACAGGTAGTGAGGTGGGAGGACAGTATAAGGGCAGAAACTTCATCCTCATTAACAGGGGCAAAAGAGTTGCATTTTTTGGATATTTGGGTTTTGGGTGATCGTGAGCTTTTGAGGGGGTGGGAGATTGGAAGTATATTGAGAGCTGATTTCACTTCTGATGGAGTCAATTTTGTTGTTGAAGTGGCTTGCAAAATCTTGAGCTGAGAGAGAGGTTGTGTTAGGAGGTGGGGGTGGGCGAAGAAGAGTGTTGAACATGGAGAACAGACGTTTAGGGTAAGAGGAAAGAGTAAAGATGAGATTAGAAAAATAATGTTGCTTATAAAGATTAAGGGCAGAATAGTAGGAGTTCAGGATGAACTTGTAGTGAAGAAAGTCAGCTGAACTCCGAGATTTCCTCCAATGTCGCTCAGCAGTACGGGAGCATCTGCGTAGGTATTGTGTCAGAGGAGTATGCCAGGGCTGGGGATGAGAGTGTGGTTTATGAGCTAAGGTTGGATGGGCCAGAGTGTCAATGACCGATGTAAGGGTGGAATTATACTGGCAGATAGATTGGTCAGGGCAGGAAAAGGAGGTGATGGATGAGAGGAGAGGTTTGAGAGAGCTAGCGAGCTGATGCAGATCTAGTGACTTAGTGCTTCTGTGAAGTTTGGTGTGAGGGGTAGAGGGAGGGGGAGTTGTAGGTAGGGAAGTGATGTTGCAAGTTAGGAGATGATGGTCAGAGAGAGGAAAAGGGGAGTTTGTTAAATTTGAAAGAGTGCATCGATAGGTGAAAATCAGATCAAGGGAATGACCATCTTTGTGAGTGGGAGAGTCAGTCCATTGTGACAGGCCGAAAGAGGAAGTCAGTTGAAGAAGTTGTATTGCAGAGGAGGCATTGGGATTGTCAAGAGGGATGTTAAAGTCGCCAAGAATGAGGGCAGGGGTGTCTGAGGAAAGGAAATAAGGAAGCCAGGCAGCAAAGTGATCTAAAAATGGAGTTGGGGAGCCAGGGGGGCGGTATATGACTGCAACACGTATAGAGAGGGGAGAGAATAACCGAATAATGTGTGCTTCAAATGAAGAAAATGTGAGTGAAGAGAAGGGCTGTATTTGTTGGAAGGTGCAACGAGAGGAAAGTAGAATGCCGACACCACCTCCTTGTCTATTGCCAGACCTAGGAGTGTGGCTGAAATGGAGACCCCCATGTGACAGTGCAGCAGTGGATGCTGTGTCTGAAGCAGAGAGCCAGGTTTCTGTAAGAGCCAGAAGGTTAAGAGAGTGGGAGATAAAGAGATCATGGATAGAAGTGAGCTTGTTGCAAACAGAGCGAGAGTTCCAGAGTGCACAAGTGAAGGGGGAGGGGTTTTTAGATGTAAGAGTAATGCGATTAAGGTTACCAGAGTTTAGTTTATGAAGTCTTGTGAAAGGCCCACAAGGATGTGAAAGGTTAGGAGGTTGTGAGGGACCAGGATTAGGGGAGATGTCGCCAGCAGCTAGTATGAGCAAGAGGGAGAGTGACATGAGATGAGAAGCAGATTTGCAGCAATGAGACTGTTGTTTGGCTGAAGTGCAGGGGGGAGAGAGAGTGTTTAGGAATAGATAAAGTTCATGAGTACAAAAGTAAGGTGAGTATAAGAGAGATGGGCTAATGAACAGAGCAGGTGGAGAGGGAGAAGGAGTAAGTGAGTAATGTAGTTTGTTATAGAGACAAGAGGTAGCAAAAAGGAATATGAAGATATTGAGCATTATTATGAAAGTGGGAACCAAGTAAATACATAAGACATAGTGTTAGAGCAGCACTTGCAAAAGGATACAATGAGATACATAAAACACAGTATTACAAGAGTACTTGCCTTGTGTCTTGCCCCTTGCCCAATTCTTGTATAATTCTTAAAAATTTGTGCCTCACTTATAAAATGTTCACTTTGAAAATGTGAACATATGCTATTGTTAAAAAATACACAGCCCTGTAACCTTTTTAAACAATAAAAAAATATGGTGTAGACTGTCTCTTTAAAGGCTAGATATGTGGAAGGGCAGCCTGTGTTGCTAATGTATAAAGGTAGGCGTGGTTCAAATGTATTTAAATGTGAATATTTCAGTATTTCTCAACATCAGATTATACGCTGATAGTTTGATAACAAAATAAAAAGTTGTATTTGTATTTCAAGGAGGGAAGTGGAGACACCTATGATTGTCTTGTGGACACTAAACCAGGGCATAGCTTTCATTTTTTGCTGTTATTTGATAGTTCATAAATTATTTCTTGCCCAGAAGGTAACTGGTTGTTACTGTCTTACAGTTGTGTATTATATTGACTGAATTTTAATAATCGCCAACTCAGGACAATTTGGGACTGACCATCTTCTATTCAGCTAATTAGTGAAATGGTCCAAAACGTATTAAAAATATTATAGAGGATGAATAAAACATAAACCACAGGTCCCAGGTTTATGCAAAAAAAATGTATTAAAAAGGTGCGTGGGGGGGGGTGTCTTGTTTTCAATAAACTGTTTCTTTAAAGCTGAAATATAGCATACAAAAAGACACATGTAGGAAAACAGACAACTTCCATCATCACCCCTATAAAAATAATAGATGTGCCATACATCTATAGACTAAAAACAAAATTTATGCTTACCTGATAAATTTCTCTCTTGTGGTGTATCCAGTCCACGGGTTCATCCATTACTTGTGGGATATTCTCCTTCCCAACAGGAAGTTGCAAGAGGACACCCACAGCTGAGCTGTCTATATAGCTCCTCCCCTAACCCCCACCTCCTGTCATTCAACCGAAGACAAGTAAGAAAAAGGAGGAACTATAGGGTGCAGTGGTGACTGTAGTTTAAAAAATAAAAACACCTGCCTTAAAGTGACAGGGCGGGCCGTGGACTGGATACACCACAAGAGAAAGAAATTTATCAGGTAAGCATAAATTTTGTTTTCTCTTGTAAGGTGTATCCAGTCCACGGGTTCATCCATTACTTGTGGGATACCAATACCAAAGCTTTAGGACACGGATGAAGGGAGGGACAAGGCAGACACTTAAACGGAAGGCACCACTGCCTGCAAGACCTGTCTCCCAAAAATAGCCTCCGAGGAAGCAAAATTTGTAGAATTTAGAAAAAGTATGAAGCGAAGACCAAGTCACCGCCTTACAAATCTGTTCGACAGAGGCCTCATGTTAAAAGCCCATGTGGAAGCTACCGCTCTAGTAGAATGAGCTGTAATTCTTTCAGGAGGCTGCTGGCCAGCAGTCTCATAAGCTAAACAGATTATGCTTCTTAGCCAAAAAGAAAGAGAAGTTGCCGAAGCCTTTTGGTCTCTCCTCTTTCCAGAGTAGACAACAAACAATGCAGATGTTTGACAAAAATCCTTAGTAGCACGTCAAGATTGTGTAATAGACGCTCCTTCTTTGAAGAAGGATTAGGACACAGTGACGGAACAACAATTTCCTGATTGATATTCCTATTAGATACTACCTTAGGAAGAAACCCAGGTTTGGTACGCAAAACTACCTTATCTGCATGGAAGATCAGATAAGGAGAATCACACTGCAAGGCAGATAACTCTGAAACTCTTCGAGCCGAAGAGATAGCTACTAAAAACAGAACTTTCCAAGATAAAAGCTTGATATCTATGGAATGCAAGGGTTCAAACGGAACCCCTTGAAGAACTTTAAGAACTAAATTTAAACTCCATGGCGGAGCAACAGGTTTAAACACAGGCCTGATTCTAACCAAAGCCTGAACGTCTGGAACATCAGCCAGGCGCTTGTGCAAAAGAATAGACAGAGCAGAAATCTGTCCCTTTAAGGAACTAGCCGATAATCCCTTTTCCAATCCTTCTTGGAGAAAAGATAGTATCCTAGGAATCCTGACCTTACTCCACGAGTAACCCTTGGATTCACACCAATGAAGATATTTACACCAAATCTTATGATAGATTTTCCTGGTGACAGGCTTTCGAGCCTGAATCAAGGTATCAATGACCGACTCGGAGAAACCACGTTTTGATCAAATCAAGCGTTCAATCTCCAAGCAGTCAGACGAAGAAAAATTAGATTTGGATGTTTGAATGGACCTTGGAGTAGAAGGTCCTGCCTCAGCGGTAGAGTCCATGGTGGAAAGGATGACATGTCCACCAGATCCGCATACCAAGTCCTGCGTGGCCACGCAGGTGCTATCAAAATCACTGAAGCTCTCTCCTGCTTGATCTTGGCAATCACACGAGGGAGGAGAGGAAACGGTGGAAACACATAGGCCAGGCTGAAGGACCAGGGCACTGCTAGAGCATCTATCAGCGCTGCCTGGGGATCCCTTGACCTGGACCCGTAACAAGGAAGCTTGGCGTTCTGACGAGACGCCATGAGATCCAGTTCTGGTTTGCCCCATAGTTGAATCAGTTGGGCAAATACCTCCGGATGGAGCTCCCACTCCCCCGGATGAAAAGTCTGCCGACTTAGAAAATCCGCCTCCCAGTTCTCTACTCCTGGGATATGGATAGCTGAGAGATGGCAAGAGTCAACCTCTGCCCATAGAATTATCTTGGAAACCTCCATCATTGCCAGGGGACTCCTTGTTCCCCCCTGATGGTTGATATAGGCTACAGTCGTGATATTGTCCGACTGAAATCTGATGAACTTGGCCGCAGCTAGTTGAGGCCAAGCCTGAAGAGCATTGAATATCGCTCTTAGTTCCAGAATGTTTATCGGAAGGAGGGCTTCCTCCTGAGCTTTGATATCCTGACTTCTGTCAGAAAAAAATTCATTTCTACTGAATCTATCAGAACTCTTTTCTATGTTCACTTTCCACCCGTGAGACCTCAGAAAGGCCAGAACAATGTCCGTATGGGACTTTGCGATTTGAAAAGTCGACGCCTGAATCAGAATGTCGTCTAGGTAAGGGGCTACCGCTATGCCCCGCGGCCTTAGAACCGCCAGAAGGGACCCTAGAACCTTCGTAAAGATTCTTGGTGCCTTGGCTAACCCGAAGGGAAGAGCCACAAACTGGTAATGCCTGTCTAGGAAGGCGAACCTGAGGAACTGATGATGATCTATGTGAATCGGAATGTGGAGATAAGCATCCTTTAAGTCCACGGTAGTCATATATTGACCCTCCTGGATCATAGGGAGGATGGTTCGGATTGTCTCCATCTTAAAGGATGAGACCCTGAGAAATTTGTTTAGGATCTTGAGATCCAAGATAGGTCTGCAAGTTCCCTCTTTTTTGGGAACTATAAACAGGTTTGAATAGAAACCCAGCCCCTGTTCCTCTCTTGGAACTGGGTGGATCGCTCCCATAACCAGTAGGTCTTGAACGCAACTTAAGAATGCCTCTCTCTTTATCTGGTTTACAGATAGTTGTGAGAGATGAAATCTCCCCTTTGGAGATGAAGCTTTGAATTCCACAAGATATCCCTGGGAAACAATCTCTAGTGCCCAGGGATCCTGGACGTCTCTTGCCCAAGCCTGGGCGAAGAGAGAAAGTCTGCCCCCGACTAGATCCGGTCCCGGATCGGGGGCTACTCCTTCATGCTGTCTTAGAGGCAGCTGCAGGTTTCTTGGCCTGCTTTCCCTTGTTCCAAGCCTGGTTAGGTCTCCAGACTGATTTGGACTGGGCGAAATTTCCCTCTTGTTTTGTATTACAGGAAACTGAAGCTGCGCCACTCTTGAAGTTTCGAAAGGAACGAAAATTATTCTGTTTGGTCCTTAACTTATTGGACCTATCCTGAGGAAGGGCGTGACCTTTACCTCCAGTAATATCAGAAATGATCTCCTTCAGACCAGGCCCGAATAGGGTCTGTCCCTTGAAGGGGATATTAAGAAGCTTAGACTTTGAAGTAACGTCTGCTGACCAGGACTTAAGCCATAGCGCCCTACGCACCAAAATGGCAAAACCTGAATTCATAGCAGTTAGCTTGGTTAAATGAAAAACGGCGTCAGAAATAAAGGAATTAGCTAACTTAAGAGCTTTAATCCTGTCTAGAATATCGTCTAACAGGGTCTCCACCTGCAGAGCCTCCTCAAGAGACTCGAACCAAAAAGCCGCTGCAGCAGTAACTGGGGCAATGCATGCAAGAGGCTGGAGAATAAAACCTTGATGTATAAAATTTTTCTTAAGGAGACCCTTTGAATTTTTTACAGTGTGTGTAAGGGACTAAAGCAACATTGCACCCCCTTGCAAATGGATGATTAACCCCTTAGGCCCCAAACCAGATTTAAAAAACGTTAAAAAACGTTAAAAGACATTTGAGCACCTTGCCACAGCTCTGCTGAGGCTCCTACCTGCCCTTAAATACGATTTTGTGCAGAAATAAACCCCTTGTAATGGTCCTCAGATGCCAGAGGACTCCTCTAGGGAAGCTAGATGTCTCAGTCTGAATTAAAACTGTGCATCTACAGCGCTAAAATAGGCCCCTCCCACCATGTACTGGATGTCTGAGGGGCCTTAAGAAAATACTCCTAGGAGTAACTGACTAGCCATGTGGAAACTAGGCCCCAAATAAAGAGTTATCTCCCTCAGAGAAAAAACGGCCTATTTATGAAATCATGTAAACGTTTTGTCACTAAGTAATATGAGTATTAACATGATCCCAGTTGCTGTTAAATCACTGCATCAGGCTTACCTCAAATACACAAGGCTCTGTCAGCATTTTCTAGAACTTATTCATCTCTCTAGAAATAAAAATACTGAACATACCTCAAAGCAGGTAATCTGCAGACCGTTCCCCCAACTGAAGTTTTCCCATACTCTTCAGTTATGTGTGAGAACAGCAATGGACCTTAGTTACAAACCGCTAAGATCATCAAACCTCCAGGCAGAACTCTTCTTCTAATTTCTGCCTGAGAGTAAAACAGTACAACGCCGGTACCGTTTAAAATTAATAAACTCTTGATTGAAGGTAAAACTACACTAAGTCACCACATATCTCTTGATACTTCCTATCTTGTCGAGAGTTGCAAGAGAATGACTGGAGGTGGGGGTTAGGGGAGGAGCTATATAGACAGCTCTGCTGTGGGTGTCCTCTTGCAACTTCCTGTTGGGAAGGAGAATATCCCACAAGTAATGGATGAACCCGTGGACTGGATACACCTTACAAGAGAAATATAAACCCCTATATCAGGTCTGTGTGTGTGTACACATACATATTTTTTTTTTTTTACATGAATCACCCCATCCCCGACAAATGCATCTCAAAACAGTTTACCAAGAAGATAGGTGTTTTGCATTGTAAGAAGAAAAATTTTCATTAGATTACATTAACACACGTAACCATTTGAACTTGAAGCATGCAAAAAAAATGAAAATGACTGTAAATATAGCACTGTGTCCTTAACAAACAGTAAATGAAAAGGAATAAAGCCAGGGCTCCCTGGTTCCTGAATTTGTCAAACCCTCCACTAGAAAAACAAAAATATCTAAAGAAATCTGATTAAAAGTTTGCGTTCTGCCCAGGGCCTTTTTAGTGGGCGCATCACCCGGCTGATTTTACTGACCACCCGGCTAAAACTGAAGCCAATATTAAGCTAGCAGTAGTTTATATTATATGTTTTAAATATTTGTGACTCAAATAATCATTTAATCAATTTATGTTACATTATGCAATTAATATGTGCTTTCATTAGCTTAAAGGGATACTAAACCCATTTTTTTCTTTAATGATTCAGATAGAGCATGCAATTTTAAGCAATTTTTAAATTTACTCCTACTATCAACTTTTCTTAGTTCTCTTGCTATCTTTATTTAAAAAGTAGCAATTTAAAGCTTAGGAGACAGCCCATTTTAGGTTCAGCACCCTGGATAGCGCTTGCTTATTGGTGGCTACAGTTAGCAAACCAATAAGCAAGCATAACGCAGGTTCTCAACTAAAAGTGGGCCGGTTCTTAAGCTTTACATTCCTGCTTTTTAAATAAAGATAGTAACAGAACAAAGAAAAAATGATAGTGATGCACCGAAATAGAAATTCAGGACCAAAACCAAAAATGTATTTTTTTCAAATGTATTTAACCCCTTAAAGACCACCGCACTTTTCCATTTTCTGAACGTTTGGGACCAAGGTATTTTTACATTTCTGCGGTGTTTGTGTTTAGCTGTAATTTTCCTCTTACTCATTTACTGTACCCACACATATTATATACCGTTTTTCTCGCCATTAAATGGACTTTCTAAAGATACCATTATTTTCATCATATCTTATAATTTACTAGAATTTTTTTTTATAAAATATGAGGACAAAATGGAAAAAAAAAAAACACTTTTTCTAACTTTGACCCCCAAAATCTGTTACACATCTACAACAACCAAAAAACAACCATGCTAAATAGTTTCTAAATTTGTCCTGAGTTTAGAAATACCCAATGTTTACATGTGCTTTGCTTTTTTTGCAAGTTATAGGGCAATAAATACAGGTAGCACTTTGCTATTTCCAAACCACTTTTTTTCAAAATTAGCGATAGTTACATTGGGACACTGATATCTTTCAGGAATCCCTGAATATCACTTGACATGTGTAAATTTTGTTTTTAGAAGACATCCCAAAATATTGATCTAGGCCCATTTTGGTATATTTCATGCCACCATTTCACCACCAAATGCGATCAAATAAAAAAAATCGTTCACTTTTTCACAAACTTTAGGTTTCTCACTGAAATTATTTACAAACAGCTTGTTCAATTATGGCACAAATGGTTGTAAATGCTTCTCTGGGATCCCCTTTGTTCAGAAATAGCAGACATATATGACTTTGGCGTTGCTTTTTGGCAATTAGAAGGCCACTAAATGCCGCTGCGAACCACATTTGTATTAAGCCCAGCAGTGAAGGGGTTAATTATGTAGCTTGTAGGGAGCTTGCAGGGTTAATTTTAGCTTTAGTGTAGACATCAGCCTCCCACCTGACACATCACACCCCCTGATCCCTCCCAAAAAGCTCTCTTTCCTCCCCCACCCCACAATTGTCCCCGCCATCTTAAGTACTTGCAGAAAGTCTGCCAGTACTAAAATAAAATGGTTTTTTTTGTTTTGTTTTTAACAAAAACATTATTCTGCTGTGTAGGATCCCCCTTAGCCCCCAACCTCCCTGAACCCCCCCAAACAGCTCTCTAACCCTCCCCCTCTACCTTATTGTGCGCCATCTTGGGTACTGGCAGCTGTCTGCCAATACCCAGTTTGCCATAAAATGTTTTTTATTTTTACATATTTTTCCATAGTGTAGCTGCCCCCCCTCAATAAACCAACCCACCCCCTCCCAGATCCCTTAGATAAAAATTTCCTCCCTCCTCTCTCTTCCACTTTATCGTACAATTATGCCATAGTGTAGTGTTCCCACCCGCCCCCATGCACGCCCGTGCGCGCTCCCGGCGTCCCAGAACGTGATCCAGCCCCCCCTCTGTCGCACAACCCCCATCGATGGCCGCCCATCCACCTCCCTGCAATGGCTCCCATCAACGATCGTGGCCAAAAAGAGTGGCTCTTTCTGCATCGTATGGCTAAAAATTTTTATTGCAGGATGCCTATATATCGAGGCATCACTGCAATAACATGAAAACGTCTGGAAGCGATCAGGATCGCTTCCACCGCTTGAAAACACTAACGATGTACGGGTACGTCCTTGGTCGTTAACGACCGTTTTTTGTAGGACGTACCCTGTACGTCGTTGGCCCCTTGAAAATATATTTTTTTTTTTTTGCATAATTAGATTATTTAATGAATGAATCGAAAATTGAAAAAAAAACTGTAAGCCAAAAAAATAAAATAACCACACTTTTATTGAAAGTAACACTAAAAATGGACAAAACAAATCTTAAAACAATAATATGCTACACAATAATTTTACCAAGAAAAAAAAAACAAGCAAAAAAAAAACAATGCCATTTTCGCCCTAAATTTTTCTGCATTCCTACTTAAAAAACAATATTAAATACCAATATACTGTATTATTCTGTATTTAGTTCTGTGTAACAGAATCAGATTTAAAAGTTTTTTTTTAACAATAATCCCAATAAAGTATAGTCCTAGAAAACTATTATTAAATGCAAAACAGTAAGTCAAGTAATGAACTCAAACAGCAGCTCTAGGCTAGCATCAAATTTGAAATATGCTACACAATAATTTTACCGAAAATAACAGGCAAAAAAATGAAAAACAAAAATTACCGAAAATGCAATTTTTGGCCGAAACGTTTCTGTGGCCGAAATTTCGGTGCATCCCTAAATATTTATAATAGGAGTAAATTAGAGAGTTGCTTAAAATTGCATGCTCTGTCTGAATCATTACAGAAAAAAAATATTCTTGCATGAAAAAAGGTCAAGTGTAAGCTTATGATCTGCAGGCACATTCTCTCCACATGCATAAGTGTAGAAATGTTTTTCTTCAAGACAGGAATAATACATTAAAATAGCTATATTTTAATAAAAACATAACATATTCTTTAAAATGATATACAAATACAAAATAAAAATGTTAGATCATGTCATTATTGCACTATAACTTTATATAACTGTCTGATTAAAGGGAAACTAAAGTCAAATTAAACTTTTGTGACTCAGAAAGAGCATGCAGATTTAGGAGACTTTCCTATTAACTTCCGTTATCACATTTTGCCCAGTCTTTTTATATGCACACACCAGCTCCTACTGAGCATATGCACAAGTTCACAGTGTACACATATACTAGCCTGTGATTGGCTGAAGGCTGGCACATGATACAGTCCAGCAAATGGGGGAAAAGGAAAGTTTGTCAGAAAAAATCTACTGCTTATTTGAAATTCAGAGTAAAGTGTTATTGCATTGTCTTTTTATTATGCAATTCTACTGTATTTACAGTCTATTAAACACATAGTTATAGTTAGCTCCAGAGCAGTACTGCTCTATTGGGCGATAGCTCAAAACAACTGGTGAACCAACAAGAGGAAAAAAATATATGTAGCCACAAATCACCAAGCTAGCTCCCAGTAATATAAGATATATACATATTATTTTTCAACAAAGGAAACTAAGAGAACAAATGTGTTTTGAAAATAGAAGTTAATTTATAATGGTCTTAAAATGACATGCTGTATTTGAATCATGCAAGTTAAATTTTGCCTTTCTCCATACGTTGCAAAGTGCATTAAAAGTGCTGATTTGTCTTTAGGAGAAAATATAGGTTTGGAATAAACAAATGGCTCAGTAGCATAGAAGCATTTGATAAATGTTTTGTACTGGAACAATTATTGCATCAGCATTAACTATTTTTGGGGACAGGCTATAAAAAATGTGTACAACACAATTTACGATCCAGGATTCTATTTTCATATACACAAAGGATCATTCATAAATGCAATAACCCATTACTTTAGCTTATTATTAAAGAAAGGTCTTTAATTTTCCTTTGATTTTATTACAATCCTTCAGCTGCTTTTTACAATCCCCATGCACTCGTTTTTGGGGGGTTTTTGGAATAGAAGATTTTTAGTTTTGCAAGAACACACTCACAAAAAAACATTAACAATTATATTTGCATTTTCTTATTTTCCAAATCCATATACATTTGTATTAACATTTATACCTTATCTCACATACAATTCCATATAAATAGAACAGATAAACAATAGTTTCACGTTGCTTTGGCTGCTAGATCTAAAACGCATCCAGCATGTGATCACAATCTTTTCATATCATAAATTAAAAGGGGCATAAAAGTTAAAAAAATGACACAATCTAATCTGTTAGCGCATGTCATTTTACGACTATCGACCCTGCTTCTACTGTGTGCTTAACCCCCGCAAAGGGTTTAAAGGGACATTAAACTGATGAGTACAACTACAGTAGCTGGGTTACTACTCACCATTTCTTTGGTTGTCCTCCTGTGCCTGCAGCTGTGTTCAGAGTCATTATCTTATTTAACAACACACAATTATTAGCTAATGAATCTGTGCATCTTCACACTGGGAGCCATCATCTTGGAGCTTATATTTGTTATTTAACTTTTAAACTGTGCAAAACCTGCAAAAATGTAACGCTTCTGCTCTCTATTATGTGAGCTAAACTGAAGTGAAAAGTGCAGTTGTCAAAAAGTCAGTGACATAGATCTGTGAAAGTGCGCTGCTTCTGTCACATGATGCAACAATACACAAGGTACAAGATGGTGGCGCCCAGTATAAGATGCTGAGCTTTCCTAACTGGATTCTGAGTTAAAATAAGAGAACGGCTTTAAAGAGAGCTGGCAGGTACAAACAGTAGACGTCCAGCTCCAGACCCGCAGTTCACTGCTGATCCCCAGAAGGAACCCACTACTGATCCAATCACCAGCACTAGTCGCACGACTCAGATGTGTAACTAGCATTGCTGATTGGATCAGAAGCAGGTTCCACTCAGGACCAGCAGCGCATCCGGGGAGTTTCGACAGGAAATCCATGTAGGTACAAACCATGCTCACCAATGCGGTATGACTGGCTTGAGAAAGGCTCGAATGGGCTGAAATGCGTTGCCATCTTTTGGATCATTTTTCCTGAAATGTAATCTCGCATTGGTGGACGTGGTTTGTAGCGGCACAGATTCCTGCAGCTCAGCTTGAAGCTTTCTTGTTGAAACTCCCCGGATCAAAAGTGGAGACAACTGCAGAGGGTGAGGACATCAGGCAGTAAATTGCTTAGAAGAAAGCAGTGCAGCCTGAAGGAATCTCCAGTCGCAGCAGAAAGACCGTAAGTGGAAACTAAACACCCGCTGCATACTTTGAATAATAATATTGGAGCATAAAGAGTACTACAAATACTTAAAGTGAAAGTCAACCCTAGCGTTGTGAAAAGCTAGGATTGACTATTGAAACAAATAATGGGACTTACACCTCTTAGCCAATAGCCGTGTGGTAAATCTGGCTTGTCTCCCTGTGGCGCTGAATTTCACGCACGCTATTTGCTAAGAGGTGAAAACATCACCTCTTAGCAAAACAGCGATCTGCCGTGGGCTGCCTTAGCTCTGAACAGCGAATGCTTGAAACAAATAAAGGAGCTTTCTGCACAAAGTATGTTATACTTCATAAAAAAGTACCCTATATTTGTTTCAATAGTCAATGCTAACATTTCACAATCTTGATATCAACCAATAGATACTGTGTTTGTTTTTTTAAAGAAACATATTAAGAGAGTTCTCTCGCTCTTTTTTTTAAAAACACAGAAACTACTGTCCAAAGATATTTTTATATAGCATGCATGATATGGACTCTTGAATTTTATAAATAAAAACATTTCAAATTGAGGAGTATCTAAAATAAACAATGTCTATTACTTACCTATACTTTTTATATATTTTTTAATGGAAAGATTTTAAGCCTATTTTAGAGGCGCACATGTTTAAATTGTTTTGTGTAGATGTGGATTTTGCTTTCAGGTCATTAGGATTAGCTGTCTTTAGTGTTGTTTAATCTAAGGTTTTTTTCAGCGCAAGATATTGTAACCAGTAACTAACATTATTATACGAAATCCCTAGAAGGCTGTTGCATCTGCCATCATGGATGCATATTTTTTATTTAATTAGTACATGGTGATAGCTCTTAAATGAATAAACAACGTTCTATTATATGTTAACAATGCATTTTAATGTGTCAACTATATAATCTAGAAGAGTCCTACAACTTTTTTTTTTTAGTTTAATTGGCTGAGGGTGGTTTAGTCACCCACAATGCAACTGACTGCCCAACCCAATTGCTTTTCAACAGCATGCGCCCTTAAATCCTGCCACACATGCAATCCACTCTTTATATGCGGCAGCACTGAGGATCCTGCGCTACTGAAACCCAATTAGGGTGGGTGGTTGCCTTGTGGTATGTTTAACATATAGTAATTAAAATGTAATAATTAAATAGCTATAAAACCTTTAATGCAAAACTTTATATATGGGGGTTTATTTTCTCCTTTACTATTTCTTGAAATAAAACAGAGAAAGTTGAGAAGTATGAGGTTTCTATTTTTAGAAGTTTCCCAAACTTTGGGACACAAATGTTTGTTTACCATATGATTTCCTGAAGTGGAGTGTGAGGAAGTCAAATATTTTTATTAAGAATTTATATATTTATTCAATAAAAACAAGTTACTATCTGTAATAAAATATTCACTATTTCAATTGAGATTCAAAACAATTATTTTTTTTTTTTAGAGGGGGCGGTTATACTGGCTATTTTGCACACTGTAATCTAATTACTAGTTTAATCTGTTTTATGTATCTGCATTTATTTTTTACCATGAATCAGTGTCATTGTGTACCCCTGTTTATGTACCCAGCACTACAAAATATGAGATCAATGCCAAAAATCACTATCATTTATGTGACAAACCCAAAATTATATTGTTATTAACTGTAATATACAGACAAATTCTATAGCTATGGGTATATGAATATGGGGTACAAAATGAAACACAAATAAGGAACCTTAAATGCAGAACTTCATTATATGTTTAAAGAAACATGAAACCCAATTTTTTCTTTCATGATTTAGAAAGAGCATGCAATTTTAAACAACTTTCTAATTTACTTCAATTATCTATTTTGCTTCATTCTCTTGATATTCTTTGCTGAAAAGCATATCTAGATAGGCTTAGTAGCTGCTGATTGGTGGCTGCACATAGATGCTGCGTGTGATTGGCTCACCCATGCACATTGCTATTTCTTCAGCAAAGAATATTTAAAGAATGAAGCAAATTAGATAATATAACTAAATTGGAAAGCTGTTTAAAATTGTACTCTCTACCGGAATCATGAAAGAAAATGTTTGGGTTTAGTGTCCCTTTAAGTTCACTCCACTCCAAATATGTCATATCTATTTTCACCCTGTTACAAATAAATTTAACAGACACTACTCCAGTGCCAGGCTAATCTGTTACATAACATACGGGGAAAGCCTGATATTAGATAAAGCAACAGACTTTAAGCTGAGCGATAAAGGGTGAAGCACCTTGAACAACTGAGCACACCTATTCATCATTTTTTTTTTTTTTTTAATTTTTAGAAATATTTATAAAAAAAGGACAAAAGATACTGTAATTTGCTATAGAAAATAACAAGAGCTGAATATTGGGTAAATTATAGCATGCATTCAAAAGTAGCAAAAATAAAAATACAATGACACATTTTCTTAAAGGTTAAGTATACACCCATTTTTATTTAACTGCATGTGATAGACATTACTATAAAGAAGAATATGCACAGATACTGAATCCAGCATAAAACCTTCTAAAAACTTACTTAGAAGCTCCCAATTTAGCATTGTTGATGATATTAGCATGGGACACCCACTGGAAGGGGCTGAGAGCAGAACCTCCCCCCTCCCATGCATATGAAAAGACAAACAGAAGCAAACTGAAGTCTGTAGACATCAGTATACATCTAAAACTTTAGGGCTTGGTTAGGAGCACAATGTTATTTAAAAACACACCCAGATGGCCTATATAAATCATGGATCATCTACAAAACATTTATGCAAAGAAGAATCTATTGTACAATGTCCCTTTAAGCCGCTGATTATCAAATACCATATCTGAAGTCTGTAAATAAATAAATTACTCTCATATTTTTTAAAATAAAATGATCTGCCTTATACTTAAATGAAAGTCATTCTCCTGCACAATGTATAGGCTACAAATCACCATGCACAATAATAAAGGAGGTTCTGTGGCCACCGTGTATGCATGTCAGCATGCAGCCTGTAAAGCAGGTCATGCACACCATTAAGGGAAATACATGACACATGGACAATAAAATATACACTTGCAGGTTGTAATAAAATAAAAATTATGATGATTTGATCCTATTACCTCCACACCTGTCATGCAGACTGATCACAGAGGACACATGAAGCACTAGTCTTGCCTCCTGTGCCCAGAACACAAGATACCAATGGGCAGCGCCGTACCCACACACCCAGTAGCTGAAGGTGAAGATCAGCTATTGTCACCCACCTCAAACACCACTTCTTCGTCAAACTCCGCAGTCATTGCTGTCCGCCATGCCACTCGCGCAGCACTCTGGGAAATGAAGTGTTTAGGATGATATCACTTTGTGTTCTACAGTAAGTAGAAAACTACAACCCCCATATGCCCGTACGAAAAATACATCTTAGCCTGTCAGAGTAGAGAATGTCAAGAGGAGAGTCACAAGATGGGAAGGGTTCCCGTCTGTTTGGATACATCAGTATCGAAATTGTTAGTATCGTTTGTTAGTATCGTTTTTATTAATATGTTAACATTAACAAAATATTTTATATGGTAAAATTCAGATACAATGGAAACATCAAACATGCTGTAGGTGATTAGGCGAACATGTATTAACTAGTACACATCCTAGCACTTGCACAAAAATAAAAAAATAAGTTGGAAGTGATGGCCATTCAGAAAAGTATATTTATAATATACCCACTAAGCAAAATATAAAAAAATGACAAAATAGATGGATATTGCAGATTTTAAAATATATGTATAGTAAATATTGAAGCCCAACACATAGTATTATCTTGAGATTGTAAAATTCCAAGTTATTTTTCGCTTTTATGATTGTTATATATGTAAAGTGTATATAATATACCTCTGATATAATATATAATGCACCTCTCTGATGAAGCGCATGTACACATGCGTGAAACGCGTTAGATAAAAGGAGCTTTGTCTACCTGTTGTCTCCTACTTAAATAATTCCATGGTTGCACTAAGACAGGGTCAGAATGTTTGGGGGTTGGGTGTTTAGTGCTTGGAGGGGGAGACAAGGTAGCCTGGCAATGGTTGAAAAACACAGGTACATACATTATAGTGTGACCTACTGTTGGTGGAACAGAGAAGGGAGGCAGGAGATTCAGGGTTGGGTGAGTATCCAGGACCAGGTATGTGATAGTACCAGGTACAGTATGTGATACCTAATGTGGTGTCAAAGTAATATGGGAGTGGAGTAGGTGGTTCAGATGGACAGTAAGTCTGGTCCTGGGATAGTCCTGGTCCTGGGATGAGTCTGGGAAGAGTTGATGGGCAAAAATTGAATTATTGTCTCTCTACTCTTAGTGCAGTGCAAATGTTTTGTATACTAAAATAGATACATGTAATAATGTCATTTTGTTATCACCAGACTGTAGGTTTTCTCATTTCAGAGCCATCATCAGAAATACTGATTGTAATGTAAACCCAAGTATGTTTATCTTATCTCTGTTTTGGCTTAAAGTGAGAAGCAACTGGTCCCCTGCACTGATCTGCGAAAGCATTATGTAGCATATAGCAGGGTCAAAGAAACTTTACCATTTTATTTAAAGGGACACTGAACCCAAATTGTTTTCTTTCCTGATTCAGATAGAGCATGACATTTTAAGCAACTTTCTAATTTTACTCCTATTATCAAATTTTCTTTATTCTCTTGGTATCTTTATTTGAAATGCAAAAATGTAAGTTTAGATGCCTGCCCATTTTTGGTGAACAACCTGGGTTGTCCTTGCTGATTGGTGGATAAATTCATCCACCAATAAAAAAAAGTGCTGTCCAGAGTCCTGAACCAAGAAAAAAAGCTTAGATGCCTTCTTTTTCAAATAAAGATAGCAAGAGAACGAAGAAAAATTGATAATAAGAGTAAATTAGAAAGTTGCTTAACATTGCATGCTCTATCTGAATCACAAAAGAAAAAATGTGGGTTCAGTGTCCCTTTAAAGGAACAATAAGGGATGTCATAATTCTGTTGGGTTTTTGAGTGAAAATCACTCCCCAATACGCCTGTTTTCTGGGGGGGGGGGGGGGTACCTTTCATTCAATTATTTTACCATCCTTCCAGCAAAACATTATGTCTAACGGTTTCATAGGTTGTTAAAAGCTTATAGTTTTAATTGTATTGAGTGTCTTAAAAATTATACACAAGGATGGTCATAACTGAAATGTGCATGAGTGCATTTACATTTTTAATACAAACGTTTATGATATATATGTTCTATTTCTTGTAAAAGCTATTACTGTTGGATAGGCATACGCAGGTATGCTGCCATGCCATGCAAGCACCAATATTCAATCACCCCACCTGTTCAGAGAGCTGATGACGGCTTGTACGACAGCTTTTAAAGAGGGTGCATGTGCAGCATATGTGTGTATGTTACTGAAACTGAAACAGTGGTAGGTTTTACTAAAAGTTTAGGCATTTTTTTTTTTTGCTAATAAAAAAAGTATTTAAAAATCATTTTATTCAATATGCACATTGAGCTTTTGATTTTCACGATTGTATCCATTTAACAGCAATCAGAAGAAATGTCAGTTGTAATGTCCGCCTGTTAGCACACAGGATGAACAGAGTGCTGGCCAGAACTAATTCATATATATCTAGTAAATCTCAATCCCTATGAATGAGCTGGGCTCAGCAGGCTCTGTTTGGCCGTGACGTCACGGAGGCTCGGCACTCTCTGCTCGCTCCCCAATCACCATACTGGGAAGGCGGCTTCTTTGCTCTCCAGCAGGCGGCTCCGTCTCTGGCTACTGGATAGAGTTAGAGTAGGAGCCGCATCTGTTCGGGAATAGGGTGATTGTTTCTTATCCCCACGGATCAGCCTGGACTATCCGTAGTGTTTGATTTCTCTACCGCTGGGCTTTGTGTTGCCCCTTGTCTGAAGAATCATTATGGATTAAACAGTTGTGCAACCCAATGGAAGAACATGAGTGCTGCTGGTAAGTTGTCTCGTTAGAAAGTTCTGCATCATCATGAACAACTGAACCAGTGACTTTCATTAATCGCCCTAGCACGCTATATATGGAATTTGTTCTCTGTACTTTACAATAAAAGCGCTATATGGTGCAGATGTGGTGTAACTTTTTGTAATTTTGAACAATAAAGTTTCTCCATATGGATTTGCAGCGGTAGCCTTAGGAGTCAGAGACAGTGTCATTTGGGAACAAGGGGTCTTGCAGTGCTGACCAAAGGGACCAGCAATGCAGCTACCTATGGCTTCCACCCTGCATTGTTGTCCCCTTTGCTGCAGAATGGTATAGACCAATCACTATGTAAATTGCTGGCTCCTTAGTGGGTGTCAGTAAACTAGTTTTCCAGGCGAATTTTGAAGCAGTGATGATAACTAATATATAACTCTGTAGGTTTCTGCAAACAATGTATTTTAACCATCTGAAATTAAGAAATATGTATTTTTTATTGACAATGGACAATGTGAGTCTAAAACAGTACTGGTCATTTAACATATTAGTAAATGTATCAATCTTCACAAAATTCTAGTTAGGACTGTTGCAAATAAAAAGGGTTACTCACTCTTTATAGGGAGTAGTGCACAACATAATCTTTGGGGTATAAATGATCAGAAACTATATATATATATATATATATATATATCTCTCAAACAGTCTCTAGGATTTTTTGTTTCCCTTAAATAAAAGCTGTAATCCATTCCAGAACCACATTTGTTGGCATATTTTTCATTGGCAGTTGTAAATCTTCAGATTAGATCTGATATATAAAAGTTGGTTTTTTTTATATAAAGTGGCTTTAAGAACAAAGTTTAACACAAATTGAATCAGCCATATAAGTGCAAAATCACTAGGAAACATAGCTTTTTTTAACGAGAGAAGTGTTAGTTAACCAAACATATTAGGAACAATCATGTGCAAGGGCTGCTTTAGAAGTAAAGTGTCACTAAACAAGGTTTACAGTCAATACTGTAGGCAAAAGGGACATTTCCACTTTCAGCATGAATTGCTGGTAACAGGATGTTTATTTTATCTAATCCAGACAGTAGTTTGCTAGCTACTTCTAAAGTCATTTCCACATGTTCCTGCAAAGCACTTAAAAATAAATGTACAGCACTGTAAGCAGATGGCTGATAAATTCCCAAAATGTAGATAAATATAATGTGCCTGCAGATATAGATAGAGTTTACCTATCAGATACATTGGTGAAACTGAATTGTGCAATGTTATTTCATGATTTCCAATGTTAAGAATGCCATGGCTCACTTGGGAATTATCAGTTGAACTGTTTTTATTATGACATACATTTGGCAGAAAAAAAATACATGCAGATTCTTTGAATATTTTTTGTTTTTAATTTGTCAACATTAGAAGGGGGTAGGGTTGAGTTGCTCTTGCCAGGATTTTGACTTTCTGCTTTGAGGTTGTTGTTGTTATTATTATTATTATTACTCTTTATTTGTATAGTACCACAACATTCTGTAGTGCTGGGTACAGAGGTAGGGGTTTACATTGACAAAGATTTGTGATAAGATACAAAAACATTACAGACTAAAGAAATCTAGTACAGTAGGAAAAGGGTCCTGTTCCGAAGAGCTTGCAGTCTACTTGTTGAAGGTGCAGACACATGAGGTTTGAGGTATCTTGTCTCATGGATTGTACTTGCAGCAGTGAGTCAAGCAGTTCAAGATTGTGTAGCATGAAAAAGAGGAGAGATGGTAAACCTCTCTAAATAGGTGTGATATAAAAGAGTGCCTGGAGACAGTCTGATGGAGAGTTGCAGAGGACAAGAGCTGCATGTGAGAAGTCTTGGAAGCGAGAGGACGTTGACAAAATATAAAAGTGGAGAGATGTAGGTCAGAGGTTGGTCCGTTTGAAGAGGATGGGTTGGGGAGTATTTGGAGATGAGTGAGGCTGTTGAGTGCTGAATTGTATTCTAGAGTGTATTGGGAACCAGTGAAGAGACTGGCAGAGCGGAGAAGCTGAGGTAGATGGATGAGTCTAGCTGAAGCATTTATGATAAATTGGAGGGGGGAGAGGCGCCGTTTGTGGGAAGGCCATTTAGAAGAAGATTGCAGTAGTCAATGCTTATCAAAATGAGAGAATTAATTAGTATTTTTGTAGTTTCTTGAGTAATTAAAGGTTGGATATTGCAAATATTGTATAGGTGTACTCAGCAGTGTTTGAATATGTTTTCAATATGTGGAGTGAATGTGGTTTTTGATCCACCGCTATGGAAGTTGACAGCGATATAAAAATGAATGATGTACTGCGGTTGGCCAATTAACACAGTCATTTATTTTTATTATATATGTAATATGCATTGCAGAAGGTTTTATACTGGACTTTTAGATCAGTATCTGTATAAATTGTTCTTTATAGTAGTGCCATTTGCATGCACTTAACTGTATAACTGTAAATTGGTGTATACTGTCCCTTTAATACATTTTAATTTGCCAGAAGAAAGCCATTACTACGCAAATGCCACAAAGTATCCCACTTACAATACGCCAAACAGAGACAAGCCTTAAACTTTCTGGTACAAAGTAATTTGGAGTGATGAGACCAAAATTGAGCTTTTTGGGCACAACCATAAACGCTACATTTGGAGAGGAGTCAACAAGGCCTATGATGAAAGGTACATCATTCCTACTGTGAAACACGAAGGTGGATCGCTGATGTTTTGGGGATGTGTGAGCTACAAAGGCACAGGAAATTTGGTCAGAATTGATGGCAAGATGAATGCAGTACGTTATCAAACAGAACGCCTCATTTTCCACTTCTTGATTAGAGTTTGAACACTGCTGATTTGCATTCTCAATTCCTTGGATATCTTTTTATATCCATTTTCTGTTTTATACAGTTCAACTACCTTTTTCCCGCAGATCCTTTGACAATTCTTTTTCTTTCCCCATGAATCAGAATTGTCAGTGCAGCACTGGATGAAAGATGCAAGGGTCTGTCAGGAGTCCAGAAACTCATTGACCTTTTATACACACACACACACTAATTACAAGAAAACAGATCACAGGTGAGGATGGTTACCTTTAATAGCCATTCAAACCCCTTTGTGTCAACTTGTGTGCATGTTATCAGGCTAAAATCACCAGGGTATGTCAACTTTTAATCAGGGTAATTTGGGTAGTTTCTGTTGTCATTATGATTTAAAAAGAGTAAACACAGTTGATTGATAATAAATGGCTTCAGACAAACACTAACCATGAGTGAAAGAAATTTTTTTGTGTTATCATTCATATTCTCTGAAAAATGGCCAAGAAATTATAAATTCTGCCAGGGTATGTAAACTTATGAGCACAACTGTATATACAGTATTTATGTGTGTGTATGTATATATATATATAATGTGTGTGTGTGTGTATATATATATATATATATATATATATATATATATATATATATATATATATATATATATATATATATATATATATATATATATACACACACACACTCAATTGGTGATATATAGAAGCAAATTAAAATGTATTAAAGGGCCAGTATACACCAGTTTAGTTATACAGTTAAGTGCATGCAAATGGCGCTACTATAAAGAACAATTTATAGAGATACTGATCTAAAAGTCCAGTATAAAACCTTTTAAAAATTTACTTAGAAGCTCCCAGTTTAACACTATTGATGAAGTTAGGCTGGGACACTCATTAAAAGGGAATGAGAAAGCAAGAAAAGCAGACACTCCCCTCTCCCCTGCATATGAAAAGACCCATTACACAAACAGAAGCAAGCAGGAATCTATAGACTTCAGTCTACATCTGATACTTTAGGGCTTGGTTACAAGTCTGAAAATCAATGTTATTAAAAAAATAAGCACAACTATGTATTGTTACAAAAACACTCCCAGATGGGCTATATAAATGTATCACATGCAAAACATTTATACAAAGAAAAATAGTGTACAATGTACTATTCTACAAGCATGTTCATTAGTCAGCTCTCTGATTAAATATTCATAATATTAAAAGTCTGGGGAGATACAACTAAGTTCAACCATAAACAAAGGAAAGCAATATAGTTGTACCCCAAAGTGCCAGCAGATTTGTTACTAGTGCTATCTCTGGTATAGGGTAGTGCCATTTGTTTGCAAGCTGCCTTTTTATGGGGGCTTAGGAATGTTGTTTTTCACTATTTTTCAGCACTAGTGTGCTTCACCTTTACAGCATTGTATATTTCTGAATATAAGTAAATGACAGACTATTTCTTACATGCAACAACACCTCATAACAAAATCCCTCATTAATGTGGAGCTTTAGTCTGCAGTAACCCATTTTGATAGTTTATACCAAATTTGGTAAAAAATCTATTTATGCTTAAAAAAACCATCACAATACATTCTGAGAACAATTGAATTTGAAACATCTGTTACAATTAATACAATTTTTATTAAGTATAAATTAAACTGCACACTATAAATGTAAAATATTTTGGATGAATTACATTTGTATACATCAAAACAGGGCAATTCATATTTAAAAGCAAAATTGAGATGTTAACTTATAGTTTCCTTTGATTTTGCAACAGTTGCTAATAATCCTGGATTTTCTAGCATAGTATTAGATTTTAATCATATGTAAAAACAAAGATTCATTTTGAATGATGCTGACATACAGTAAAGCACAAACACCTAGGGCTAGATCCTAACTTAGCCATACTTTAGAGGCAGGGTCATTTAATAGTTATGGATCAAAATCCAGGCTTAAAAAAATGCAGCAGTAGCTCTCAGGTAATAGTGACTGCTATTACTTTCTGTCTGAGTAGCTTCAACATAGTAGCTGCTGTATCCTATGCCAGTAGCCAATATGTGCGGCTTGTTTATGTACCCTTTTATCTGTAGGGTGTGCTGACCTAATATAATTGCCTTATACCTGAGAAAAGCCAGTCTAATACTCAGTGAGCATGATAAAAAATAATAATAATAATAATCCTCTATATTTAATTAACTCGCCAAAACCATAGAAAATATCTTGCTTACAACCAAACTCACCATAACCAGTCCTAACAGCGGCAAACCCAGCACCATCTACATTGAGTTAACCAACCAATACTATGAACTATTAATGTGACTAAGCTTCAGTAACGTGGTCTGGCCTCACTATCCATTATTACAACCACAAAACTACCCTTCAACTGACACACAAATCCTGTCCATCCAACCATTATACATCCTATAATCAGCATAATAAAGAAATAAAAATAAAATGTTTATATATAATATAATAAATAAATATATATATGTCTAAATGTAGAAGGGCACTCACAGGACTTGTATTGAACTAAAGAACAGTGCAATTTTATTTCCAAATTTGTTTCACATTAATTTTAAATGTCGACATTTCGATCCATTTATGTGCCTTCTTCAAGACAATTATGATCTTAGTTTGTATGTGTGGCTTGTTCACATCGCCATATCCAAATTATATATATATTATACAATTTATCTAGTTTAGTTGCATTAGACATACGGTTCGGACTATACTTGTGCAAACACTTATAAATGTCTTCTCTCATTGTCTTTCACCTTTAGTCTCATAATATAGAGACAGATAATTTCTACAAAGAGCATTTAAATTGTTTGTACTAATTATAGTGATGCCTAAAATACTTTTAGCATATTGCACATACATCTATTTGTTTACAATTATTATTCCCAGTAGTTAATACAATCAAATTGTGAATTGAACCCATCTAATAAATTTCCTGTCTCTCCAGAATTTTTTGTTTACTACCTCCCCTCCATGGCGTACGTACTACCTCAATTGCATTCCATTTAAATTTTTTAACACTTTAGTTGTGTACCTGGATGAAATGTCTAGATAGCGCTGAGCAATGTATGTCATTGGAGATGTAACCCAAGTGTTCTTTAATCCTGGTGCGTATGTCCCTAGTGGTTAACCCAACATATTGTTTCTTATGCTCAGAGCACTCAACTAAATAAATTACATATGTTGAAGAGCATTTTCTACAACCCTGGGTGGTAAAGGTTTCATCAGTTACAAAGGATTTAAATCCTTCTCCTTGTTTGCGAGGCTTCCCACATTTATAGGTACCCACAACCTCCAGCCATAAGCTGCGAGCACCTAAATCAGGTAGCATGCTTGGTGAAAGCATATTAACTATAGTTAAGTTTCTGGAGTATACAAAGTCACAGCCCTGTTTAATGACATGTTTTAAGGTGTCATCTCCTTACAGGATAGGCATGTATTTTTTGATGATATTCCATACTCCAGAAAATTTGTTTGAGAATTTTGTGACAAATCTCAGTCCTTTTTGTTCCGATCCCAGTTTTTTCTTGCTGAGCACTTGCTTCCTATCCAAGGATTCCACTTCTCTAGACACATTTTACACCGTTTCTCTATTATAGCTTCTGTCTCTAAATCACTGTGTCAAATCTTTTAATTACCTGGCAAAATCTGAATCTAGGGTACAATTTCTTCTGGCTCGTAAGAATTGCCCGTTGACTATACCTTTATACACATGTTGTGGATGGCTACTATGTGCATCTAAGAGGCAATTGCCTGTAATTGGTTTGCAATGTAGTGATGTGTTCACCCTTTTGGCAGCTGGGTCTGTAGTTAGTGATTCCAGCTATGGGTGGTGTGTGTGTGTGTATATATGTATGTATATATATATATATATATATATATATATTAGTCTTAAAGCCCGTTACATGGACCAAAATCAAAACCTTTCCCTACCCTCTGATCCCCTCTTCCTGACGCTCTCAATTTTTTTCCCCCCTCCCACGCCACTGTAAGCAGTGTAGTGGTCCCACCTCCTCCCGCCCCCCTCCAGTGATGATCCTCACACACATGCCGCCACTGATCCTTAAGGCCTCGTGGCCTCTCGCACAGACACATTTTTGATTCTTAAGGCCAGGTATGTTTGTTTCATGCAGTCTCTACTGTGCATGACTGCATTGCACAAACATACCTGGCCTTTTATAATATAGGATATATAATGGAATATATATGGAATAAAATAACAAATAATTCAAAGAAAAAAAAAAACTACTCCAAAGGGTTCTTAAATTAGGTCAGTCTGAAGAATCTTATTTCTTGAGCGTCTTCTGGCCAGCAGTAACAGGTCCCTTGTCATTCTGTTCCTTGCCATGATCTTTTTTTTTTTAAATGCATGTCATGCACCAATTTTTTGCCCCCAACCACTGCAAGGGTACCCAAAGGCAGTCACTTTGTCTGCCTCTATTGTAGCACAAGCCCTGTCTATATCAAATAAGTATTTTTTTAGCTATGAAGTAAACTAATATGCATTATACATGGCCATGAATTTTATTTTAAACATTGTAGATATAATGTAGTCTGGCCTTGCATTGATATTCATTATTTAAAATGGTATGCATTGTCATGGTATATTGCTTTTTATTTTAAGTATTGCATATAAATGTAAATGTATTTATGTTAACTTGTTGTGTATATTAGTGATAACATAGACATATATGTTTGTATATATTTATGTTGTAGTCAGTGGCATTTAAATTATGTTTTTATATAACAGGAATGGAGTTATGTAGAACTGTAATTTTAATTATACTGTCTTTAATAACAAATAATAAACACAGCAAGCAACATTAATTACATTTTAATTTATATGCAAATATTTTAATAATATGCATTCTACATAACAATGCATTATTTAAAATATTTAATATTTATGTGTAGGGCCTTAGCTTCTACAATTAGTGTTTATGACAGTTTAGGGGTCAATGTTTAAATGGTATGCATAGTCATGTACAATGCATATTGTTTAAAGTATTGTATATATCTAAAGAGTAAAAAAAGGTATTTCATGTTGCTTTCTTTTATTTTAAACATATATTTTCAAATAAACATTAAATCAGGGCTCGACAAACCCAGGAGCCAGGTAGCCACTGGCTCCTAGAATTTTACCCCTGGCTCCTAACTTTTTGGGTTATCCTTCATATCTCTATATACAACTGCCACTGTCTGGCTCCTAAAAATATGTCTGGCTCCTAATTTATAAACAGATTTGTCGAGCACTGCATTAAATCCCTTTTAAGATATATACAATATTTTAAATAATCTACATTGTACATGACAGTGCATATTTTGTCAAGAACCTCGTCGGCCTAGCTGGGTTCCTGGAACTGTACCCCATTCTGAAACTTAAAAGGGGTGCCAATCCAGCAGGGTGCAGGGGATCAAGTGGCCCTTTTATGTTGTTGGCTATTTGATGAGGCACCTGGGGATACCACTTGTTTGGGGGTGCTACCTTCTGGCGGTCGGCCACCGACGTTTAGTGCATGTCCGTGACACATAATTTACACATTGTTTATAATTTTAACGACATAGCTCCTATAGTTATAATTGGGATGTTTACTATTTAGTATAGTTTATTATAGTCGGATATTTGTCAGATAGCAGGCAGTATGTGGGAGTTCGCTGGGGCGTTCCAGGGGAGTGTAGGTTAGACATTACTTAAGTATAAGTGGTATTAGCAATTTAGCTGTGTGTTCCAGGGGTCTGTAGGTTAGGCGAGACGTAGGTGTAGGTGGTCATGGGGGAGTTAGCTGGGCAGTGCAGGGGGAGTGTAGGTTAGCTCTGATGTAGGTATAGGCATTCAGGGAGAGTTAGCAGGGCGTGCTATTGGGAGTGGACTGCACTTTGATTTGGACATATCAACACCAGTGCAAAGTGCAGGTTGCAAGGAGGGTAGCAGCCATGTTTGTCTCATCAGCTGGCAAGACTACATCGCCTGAGGTAGTTAGCGTAGGTGTAGTGCAACTTAGGTCCCACCAGCAATATTTGGAGTGTGCCTTTTATGGGAGAGACATCGCCACCTGCCCGCTCTGCTCGGCCACGCCACTTTTCTTTTCTTTGAAAATCTCGACTAAGTGCTATTGCATTTTCTTTTTATCATGCATTTGTTGATTATGCAAATCTACTGTATTTACTGCTCTTTTAAGCCGAGGTAAAGGTGTGGAAAATAGAAAATTCAGGGGACAAGAAAACAGGGAAAGCAGGAACATGGAAACAACTGGGCAGATCTCTGACCATAAAAGCTGAAACTGACATCTGTTCCTTGCATTTGTTCTTTGTGTATCTTGTGTGTTTATAAAAATAAACCATGGGAACTTATCTTCTGAAGAGCAAAAATGACAACTGGAAATGGACCCTTATCTCTCTGTGCCCAGAGCAGTATTGTTGTACCTTCCTTACAAGGCCCATACATCAGAGGTTGACTTATGTCATTTTCATAGAACTGTATAGTATTTGAGAGTTGGACTTGGGCATCAGGGTGGAATCTCTGTTGAAACTTAACCGTTACCTACACGTAGAACAAACTAATGAGCCATCTGTTTCAAGCCAAGTACCTTTCTTGCAATGTTCATTGTTAAGGGGATATAAATGTCAAAACTCAATCGTTCCTCAAAGCATTTCAGCTATAAAGAGAAACTTGTTTGCAATATACTTCCATTAGCAAAAATGTTTCTAGTAAAGCTTGTATTACTGTTTCAGCGGCATACGTACATATGCTATGTGTAACTAAAGGTTAAGGTTTAAAAAAACAAAACATTATCAGGAGATGACAAATGTATAATTATACTAAGAGTCAACAATATTGGCCATTACCACAAAAGGGAAGACTCTAAAGTTAACTGGTTGAGAAATTGTTGAAATATTTATTGCTTTATCAGTTTTGTAGCTTCCCGCTCAAAAAGCACCAATTGGCTTGTTTTAGTATTACTATAAAAAATAATTACCACAATCAGAACATAACCTATTTTCATATTCCATAGCTTTCTATATTACCATGCTCTTATAGTCATGGGTTATTTTCTATAATACATCAAATTTCGCTAGTAGCTAATGTTGTTTGCTTTTCTAGTTATTTAGATAAAGAATTAATCTATAGAAAAAAAGATGAATCGGTGCATAAGTTTGTTTTGGATTTGTTATTTGAGGAGCTACTTACTGCAGGAAATCCCTATACCCAGGTGGCCCTCGTTTTACAACGGTTCAATTTTCACCGTTTCAGAATATCAACCTTTTTTTCCAGTCATGTGACTGCTATTGAAAACCAGTGCATTAATTAAAATAGCCAGTAGGTGGAGCTGTCCGCTTGTGTTGCAGCAAAGCCAAGCAAACTAAAATTAATCAGTCTAACTAGACCTGAGCTATCGAGCAGATTTCAAAGGAACAAGATCTTCCTGTATATAAATCAGTCCAGATTGGAATGCATAGAAAGAACTGTTTGCAGAAAAATGCAAGTGAAGTCTGTGTTGTGTGATTATTTTATTAGGTTTATAATGCTGTGTAGCAAATGTTTTTGTTCATTTAACTTAGTTTAATTATATATTCTGTGTTGTGTGATTATTTTTTTAGGTTTATAATGCTGTTTAGCATTTAAAGTCTTCATGTCAAAGCTTTAAAAATAATGTATTAGTGGTTACTTATGACAATTTTGAGAGGGGCCTGGAACCTATCTCCCTCACTTCCCATTGACTTACATTATAAACTGGGTTTCAATTTACAACGGTTTCGATTTACAACCATTCCTTCTGGAACCTAACCCTGGTGTAAACTGAGGGCTACCTGTATTTGTTTTCTACTTGACATTTTATAGGGCAGAAGCACAATAATTATTACATGAGGAACAGGCAGTTATGTGCATGTAACAACCTATGTTCAGCCTATTACTTTAACCTTGTTTCCGCGTTAGCGATGCTGCATGTCACATTCTGATGTGAGGCTGTGAAGGGGGGAGGGTCTGTGCCATTGACTCCGGATACCCCGGCCAGGCTTCATGATATGAATAAGTGGGTGAGATCCTGCAGTTGCTCAGCCAATAGTCGCCTAACGCGTAAAGCCTGTCCCGCCCCACAGATGGGCAGAGCTCACTGACCATATATTAAAGGGAGATGCACAGAGTGGGCGCATCTGGGATATACCATGTGTGTAATAGAGGGGGAGAATGGAATGGATGTTGTGTATGGTTTGCGGGCGTCAGGGAGACACTATTTCAATCCGGGAGAATCCCGGAACTTCTGGGAGAGTTGGGATGTATCTTTCTGTGTGTGTGTGTGTGTGTGTGTGTGTGTATATATATATATATATATATATTTACTACCACTTAACTGGAGATATTCTCATAATTAATATATTACAGCTGTTTTCTGCAGTCATACACTCATGTACTGCTTTTTATTTATAGAGCCGTTTTTCTGCTTGATATAGATTTATAGTATTGTTGCAGTCTTATATTTTGTTTGTTTTTACTTATATTTTTTTTTGTTAAAGGGACAGTCTAGTCCAAAATAAACTTTCATGATTCAGATAGAGAATGTAATTTTAAACAATTTTCCAAGTTACTTTTATCACCAATTTTGTTTTGTTCTCTTGGTATTCTTAGTTGAAAGCTAAACCTAGGAGGTTCATATGCTAATTTCTAAGCTCTTGAAGGCTGCCTCTTCTCTCAGGCCATTTTGACAGTTTTTCACCACTAGAGGGTGTTAGTTCACGTTTATCATATAGATAACACTGTGCTCTCGCACGTGGAGTTCCAGTGAGCAAGCTCTGATTGGCTAAAATGGATGTCTGTCAGAAGAACTGAAATAAGGGGGCAGTTTGCAGAGTCTTAGATACAAGGTAATCACATAGGTAAAAAGTGTACAGGTGGCCCTCGTTTTACAACGGTTCAATTTACACTGTTTCAGAATAACAACCTTTTTTTCCAGTCATGTGACTGCTATTGAAAAGCATTGAGAAGCAGTGCATTTATTAAAATAGCCAGTAGGTGGAGCTGTCCGCTTGTCTAACAGCAAAGCAAAGCAAGCTGAAATTAATCAGTTTAACCAGACCTGAGCTATCGAGCAGCTTTCAAAGGAACAAGGTCTTCCTGTCTATAACTCAGTCCAGATTGGAATGCATATAAAGAACTGTTTGCAGAAAAATGCAAGTGAAGTCTGTGTTGTGTGATTATTTTATTAGGTTTATAATGCTGTCTAGCAAAAGTTTTTGTTTATTTAACTTAAGCTTGATTATATATTCTGTGTTGTGTGATTATTTTATTAGGTTTATAATGCTGTCTAGCATTTAAAGTCTTCATTTCAAAGCTTTTAAAATAATGTATTAGGTGTTACTTATGACAATTTTGAGAGGGGCCTGGAACCTTTCTCCTTCACTTCCCATTGACTTACATTATAAACTGGGTTTCAATTTACAACGGTTTCGATTTACAACCATTCCTTCTGGTACCTAACCACGGCGTAAACTGAGGGCTTCCTGTATTTATATAACTGTGTTGGTAATGCAAAACTAGGGAATGGGTAATAGAGGGATTATCTATCTTTTCAAGCAATAAAAAATTTGGTGTAGACTGTCCCTTTAATTTAGCCATTTAAATCTTTTGCAACTCCACATTTCTGCTTTATCTTGGTTCCTGGAAACAGTCAATTAAAAAATAACCTTTCACGATTCAGATATGAATGCAACTTAAAAAAACGTTATACTCTTGCAAGTTGCTATCCTTTGTGTTGTATCTAGAAAAATTTTGTTTAATGTATACCTTGCTTTTTAAATAAAGCAAAAATATAAATAATAATAGTAATGATAGTACTAATAAAATACAGTAGTCGTTTTTTTTTATTTATTTTTTTAATGCTATCCACACTCTACTTCCTAGTTCAGACAGCAATATTGAACTAAACAAAATAAACTTAACCAGTACAAAAATATGTAAATAAATAGATTATTCATTGGTTTAGCCCATGATGATGATTACTAATAAATAATAATAATAATAATAATGATGATGATTTTGTTTAGTAAAGTAAAGCACATTCTCTCTCTGGCAATGATAGTCAAAACATTGACAGACCGCTGAGAAACTGCCTTTCTGGCCTCGTCGGCCTCGCTGTCCATTGGTCTGGCTATTTTCAAATAAAAGGAGCATGGCTAAGCAGTGTTGGCGAGCTGCAATGCCATACTTGAAGTGGATCTACACGGCACAGATATTGCCAGCAGGACCTAAGTTGTGCTACACCTACGCTAGCTATTTAAGGCAAGGTAAGTCTATCAGCTGGCAAGACAAACATGACTGCTACCCTCCTTGAAACCTTGTCTTCGCTGATTCGAACACATCGCACTGATCATGAAAGAAAACATTTTGGGGTTTATATCCCTTTAAGTATACAGCAGTTTGTCTAACCTGTTACATAGATCACCGTAATAGATTTTTTAAAATGATGATTCTTTAAAAACTGATTATATTTAAAACCTATTTAGTGTACAGATCTTTTTCAATGCTTCCAATGCTATATCCGTTTTATATACTGTATAAAATATTTTACATTAATTTACTGACACAACATTCATTTACATTAAAGTGATGGTAAACTTTACATGTTTTAAAATCAGTTTGGGAATCTAAGCAATATTTTATAGGGACTTTAATTGATCACTTCTATTGAAGATGGTGCTGTAAATTACTTTTTAATCTAGTCATTCCATTCTAATACCCTGTGCTCCGGCAGCCTACTCCAAAACTCACTCACAAATTTATTATTTTTTTCATTACAGTTTAAAATAAAATAAATGCAGAAGAGTACGGCAGCTGAATATTCGGAAATCTAATTTTTCAGAAGTTTTTGCCAAACCAAATTTTTTGCACATGTCGAACATTAAGTTACTTTTTCATGTTATTTTGGAAATATAATAATGAAGGTTTCTTTTTCATGAATAAACTCAACAGCTCAATCATTACTTGCACAATTATAAAGTAGATACTGGCAGAGTCCTAAGACCTAATTATAGTTCACAAGAGCAGTTATTTCTGGTTCAATGGGTCCCATTTATAAATCACTCTGTGCCATAAATGCTTCTCCCTTCACTGTCTGTAGTCACAATATGAACTTGTCCTTTGTGATGTATGTTCGGGAGATAGAGGACACACTGTTTAATTACCCATTTCCTCCATTTAAAATCGGTTGCTTCCATCTATAATGTTAGCAAGTACATGTTAACGCATGTTATTTTACCACACCATATTTTTTTTCATTTAAAATGTACAACAGAGTTTGTCATATAAATCTACAGAAACACAGGCGCAAGGAGCATGCCTTCTCTCTCTTGTGATAGCCTATATTGTGTGACACTTTTGAAAAAACAAGCTGTTGACCTCACAGGAGTCTAAAATACATAAATTAATAAATATATAGTGCATTTGGATCTTTTCATAGCCGGATTCTAGTGAAAGATCAACACACTAATATTTGTGCAAATCCAGATCTTAGTGTGGGGATCTTTCAAAAGAATCAATCCGGGATCAGAACAGCATGAGCGGCCATCTACTATGCATTTGAACCCTCATGAAGGATATATATATAATTATGTGTGTGTGTGTGTGTGTGTATATATATATATGTAGAAGAGAGTGCACTCCAAAGGACTTACTTGTAGATCCACTTTATTTGTAATCTACAAGTAAGTCCTTTGGAGTGCACTTTCTTCTACCTATCTACACATACTGTTGGTTGCACCCAAGGCTGCTGATTGGAACGTTTGGAGTGCACTTTGTCTACAAATATATATATATATATATATATATATATATATATATATATATATATATATATATATAGTGTGTGTGTGTTCCTTTAAAGTTACAGTGTACTCTAATATTTTCTCCCATTTTTAATGTGTTCAAAATGATCCATTTTGCCTACTGGGGTGTAATCTATTGTTTATAAATATATCCTTCACCTTTATTTTCCTATTTGAAATAGCTGATGTTGCCTATTGTATCCCTAGCCATGTATCCCGAACCATACTGAACATTTCTGAACTTAAAGGAACAAGAAAGTCAAAATGTGCACACCATTTAAAAAAAAAAAAAAAAAAGAACTTCCATTATCTAAATGTGCACAATATTTTTATATGCACGTCTGCTTTTGCATTGCCTTTTTATTATGCATGCATTGATTGTGTCCTTTTAAGTTCTAGTTGGAATAAATGTACTAATATTTTCATTTTTCATTGTTCTCTCTAAGGGCCCAATGATCTAATGGTCTTTGGGCTGGCAATATTTTTACTTGCCAGTCCTACTTCCCTAGTGGAATTATCTAAAGCCACTTTTAACCCTAAAAACAGGATGTCTCACTAGGGCTAGATTTATTATAGCTGAGGCGTACAGGGGCGCATATACGCGCCCCTGTACGCCTCAGCTCGCCTGTGGCGGGGCGAAATTACCCGCAGGTATTTGGCATTGCACACGAGCGCAATTTTGCACTTGCGTGCAATCCCGCCCCCTGCCCGCGCACAGCCAATCATGCGCGGGCAGGAGCTGTCAATCTCCTCGGTCGGACTCGACCGAGGAGATTGAATTTCGCCAGTTTAGAGGTGGCGAACAGCTTAGGGAAGCAGCGGTCTTGTGACCGCTTCTTGATAAATCACGGCGAGCAAGTTCTAGTGAGAACTTGCTGCCGTAGGGGCTTGATAAATCTGGGGTGTATGTTGCATTTGCATATGGGAAGAGATGCATACAGAAGTGCACAATTAAATTTGTAATTTTAAAAATCATACAAAATGAATAATTGAACCATTCACACACAAATTTACCGGAAAATAATTGTATTGCTAAGGTGCCTCAAAAATTGTAAAAAAAAATGTCACCAAAAATTGTATTTTATCAAAAGCGTAGAATTTATATGCAAATAACACACAAACAAATTGTATTAACCCCTTAACGACGCATGTCGTACAGGGTAAGTCGCACACAACCTGGTCTTAAAAGACCAGCGACGTACCCTGTACGACATTAGGGGTTTAAAGCGGCTGGAAGCGATCCTGCTCGCTTCCAGTCGCTTTCCGGTTATTGCAGGATGCCTCGATATCGAGGCATCCTGCAATAACACCCCTGGGCCATCCGATGCAGAGAGAGCCACTCTGTGGCCCTCTCTGCACCGGACATCGATGGCCGGTATCGTTGGTGGGTGGGAGCCGACTTGGGAGGCGGGTGGGCGGCCATCGATGGGCCGGGTAATGTAGAGGGGGCGGGATCGGGGGTGCGGCCGATGGGGGCGCGCACGGGGGGCGGCGGACGGGCGCGTGCACGGGGCGGGAGCGGGTGGGAACCGCTACACTACAGAAAAGTTTTGTTTCTATAAGTGGGAGAAAGGGGTATTTTAATATTTTTAAAAACAATTGAAGGTATCTAGGAGGGGGTGGGGGTTGGTCTTTGGTGGTGGGGAGAGCTACACTACAGAAAATGGGAACATTTTTAAAAAAAATACAATTTTATTCTAAACTGGGTACTGGCAGACAGCTGCCAGTACCCAAGATGGCACCCATTAAGGCAGAGGGGGAGGGTTAGAGAGCTGTTTGGTGGGGGATCAGTCAGGTTGGGGGCTAAGGGGGGGTCCTACACATCAGCATATGTCAATATGCTTTTGTTTTTTAAAAAAAATCCTAAATATACCTTTTATTTTAGTACTGGCAGAGTTGCTGCCAGTACTTAAGATGGTGGGGACAATTGTGGGGTGGGGGAGGGAAGAGAGCTGTTTGGGAGGGATCAGGGGGTCTGATGTTTCAGGTGGGAGGCTGAGCTCTACACTAAAGCTAAAATTAACCCTGCAAGCTCCCTACAAGCTACATAATTAACCCCTTCACTGCTAGCCATAATACACGTGTGATGCGCAGCGGCATTTAGCGGCCTTCTAAGTACCAAAAAGCAACGCCAAAGCCATATATGTCTGCTATTTCTGAATAAAGGGGATCCCAGAGAAGCATTTACAACCATTTGTGCCATAATTGCACAAGCTGTTTGTAAATGATTTCAGTGAGAAACCTAAAATTGTGAAAAATTTAAAGTTTTTTTTAATTTGATCGCATTTGGCGGTGAAATGGTGGCATGAAATATACCAAAATGGGCCTAGATCAATACTTGGGGTTGTCTACTACACTACACTAAAACTATCCCAAAAAGCTCCCTACATGCTCCCTAATTAACCCCTTCACTGCTGGGCATAATACACGTGTGGTGCACAGTGGCATTTAGCAGCCTTCTAATTACCAAAAAGCAACGCCAAAGCCATATATGTCTGCTATTTCTGAACAAAGGGGATCCCAGAGAAAAATTTACAACCATTTATGCCATAATTGCACAAGCTGTTTTGTAAATAATTTCAGTGAGAAACCAAAAGTTTGTGAAAAAATTTGTGAAAAAGTGAATTATTTTTTGTATTTGATCGCATTTGGCGGTGAAATGGTAGCATGAAATATACCAAAATTGGCCTAGATCAATACTTTGGGATGTCTACTAAAAAAAATATACATCTCAATGGATATTCAGGGATTCCTGAAAGATATTAGGGCCTTACGTGATCGTACGTTGGAACATCTTAGAGACATCGAACATGATGTCAATACATCTAGTGTAGCAAGACACTTTACTGAGTTTCATAACTCATCACCAAGTACCTTCAGATTAATAGGAATTGACAAAGTTAGTCTGGGTACACGAGGAGGTGATGTCGACAATATCCTACTAAGACGAGAAAGTAGATGGATTTTAATTTAGGTACCCTAGCCCCTAATGGTCTAAATGAGGAAAATAATTTTTTGTAAAGATAATTGGTTGTTAAGTCCTTAAATAATATATGACATATTTGGGAATAACAAATCATATTAATTATGTGGGGAGGGAAGGAGGATATCTGTGTAAATAGAAGAAAATAAGAGTGGGGGGTAAAAAATTCCATAATGTATATAATTTAAATATAAGAATACTGTCACTTTAAGTGATCCGTGTGTTGCCAACGGTGCTAGGATGAATTACATATGGATCTTTTTTTTTTTTTTTTTTATATTCTTTATTTATATATCCAACAGCAAGCATAATTACATACATTTACACCTTTGTGCACCACGCAGGGTCAGGTGTAAAGAAAACAAGGGGAGATAACATAAGATTTGAATAATAAATCTCTCCTTAAATACAGCATTTTGTGGAACACAACAAAAAAATAAAAGAGAGCTAACAATATATTCTCATATAATTCATTTGCATATGCTGTTGGAAATTTTTCGCATATGATAAACAGTGGACACATTCAAACAAAAAACGAAAACAAAAACAAAAACAAAAACAAAAACAAAAAAAAACAAAAAACAGAAACAAAAAAAAATAAAAAAAAATTCTTTCCCTTTCCCCCCCCCCCCCCTTTTTCTTTTCCTTTCTCCCCCTTTCCAACTTTTCTCTCTCTTTATCCCTTCTCTCCCTCCCTCGCCTTCCTACTCGGGCTGCAGAGGACTCGTCTCTTTCTTTTTTCTTTTCTTTTTTTTTCTCTTCCCTTTCCTACTTTCCTTCCTCCTTTCTTTCCCCTTCCTTTCCCTTTCCTCCCTTCCTTCTCCTTCTCATATCATACAATATTCACTCTGTATCTGATTCTTTCCTTATTCTTTTGGTGTCTTCTCCTGACTAGTTTTGCTCTTGCTTCCTTTTTTTCCTTCTTCTTTCTTTTCTAACATTTTACTTATCCTACTACCCTTTTTAACCCTAATTAACTTTCTCCTTCTTTAAATTATTCTGTGTCCAATTATCCATGAATGTGGAAAGAGATCCAAGGCTACTAAATCCATAAAAGAGTCTGAGGAGAGAAATGGAGCAAGAATGGCTTTTTGTATAACTGCAGGGTATGATTGAATAATTGGTAACCAGCCAACTAAAAAGGATTTTATTCTTCTTTCAAAAGCAGTTTTTAAGTGAAATGATTCATAGATAATTTGATTTTGAATCTGTTGTAACATCTGGGTTACTCCCAGAGTTACATTAGATTGCCAATGTTTAACAATCTGCTGCCTAACAGCTAAAATAATGGTGTTTAAGACTTTTGTTTGAAAACCCTTATTACTAGGAACTTCTAGCCATATTATCTTGTTGGGAGACAGAGTAATGGATGTCTTATATAATACTTTAAACCAATATTCTAGCTTCCGCCATAGTTGAATAATCTTTGGACAGTACCAGAACATATGTAAAGTATCTGCTTTAGGTTTCTTGCAGCGGGGGCAGACCCCTTCGTTAGTTGGATATAATTTTACCATTCTCAAAGGGGATAAGTAGTAATTATTAATAAGCTTTAAATGGGATTCCCTCCAACTCCGTGGAATTTCACATTTCTTTAAGTTAATCATACTCTGTTTAATTTTCCCAGTATCTAATGCCGGGAAGAAGGGAGTCCAATTTGCGACCAGTTTATCACGAAGGATTAATGTTTGTTTAGAGAGCATAATGTCATACATAAGAGATATAGAGGAATTGCCTAATGTAAATTTTTGTAAACATATATTGAGATCCGACCATGCGCCAAATCCACTCCTGTCCCATTTTCGAGTATTGATAAGGTGGCGCAACTGGAGATATGCAAAAAAGTTAGATCTGGCTAGATGAAAATGTTGGGAAAGCATTTCAAATGTAATTATCTGCCCCCCTTGTGAGAAGATCTGACAAACATATTTAAGGTCTTTCTCAGCCCATTCTCTAAATACTGATTGCTTAATAGCCGGTATAAATTGTGGATTTCCAATAATTGGCAAAAAATGCAGAAAATGTAAAATCCACTTCAAGTAACGTGCAGCACTTTTGCCAAGCCGCCGCAACATTACTAATAGATATAAGCGGAGTTATATAATTTGGGAGAGATTGTAGTGGGCAATGCAAAATTGTTTTTAAGGAAAGAGGAGAGACCATATAATTCTCAATCTCTAAAGAAGAAACCAGCTCCTTTTCTACAATCCAATCCACAGCTGTTTTACTTAAACAGACCCAATTATATAACTTGAGATTAGGAAGAGAAAGACCTCCTGCTTCAAATGTCTGTGTAAGTTTCTCCAAGGATATACGCGGTCTCCTGCCGCTCCAGATAAATTTGGAGAAGGCAGAATTTAATTTACGCAGATCCTTACTCAGGATAAACAGTGGAAGATTCTGAAGAGGATAAAGTAATCATGGGAAAATAATTGTCTTAATTAAATTAATACGGGCTGTAATAGAGAGATGAAATACCTTCCATAGTTCCAAGTCAGCTTTAACCTTCTGAAACAAAGGTAAAAAATTAATGCGTTACCAATTCCTCGGGTTTTTGTGTAATATTATGCCGAGATATGTAATTGCCTCAACCTCTTTAAAGGGATGTTCTTTCAGGCTATTTCTTAATTTAATGATCCACATGAGTTCACTTTTATTAAAATTAATTTTATATCCCGCAAAGGAGCTGAACTCATCTAGACATTCTAGTACAGTTGGTATCGAGACCGAGGATTTCTATAAAAATAATACTAGGTCGTACATATGGATCTTATCTGAGGACCTAGTATCTTAGCAAACATATTTAGTGATATGGAATCTATCTTAATAAACAAGAGCGCATGAAACAGAAAAATGTATGGTTTATTTAAACGATGGATAAGAATTAGAAGCACATTTGTTTTGCATAGGAACTTATATTCACTGGCCAAATTTCCGGGGGCATTTGCACATGGTTCCGCTTTAAATATGAAGCAGGAAACTGAACTTATCATACACATGCCCGGAAGAAGCCGTACATCTGGTGAAGCGTACGTCGGCAATTGCAATAGCTCAGTCTGATACTGAGCTTGTCTTTGGGAGCAACGCTTTATGCAGCACTATTTGGAGCCATTTTTTCCTCAGTTTCCGGTCCAAACAGGAAGTACTTGAAGATGCATACGGAGGTGTAGAGGGTGACGCTGCTCAAACAGTGAAGTCTTATCTGAGCCACGGCTAGGGTGTACTGGGATTGCCCGGTCTTCGGCTGTGAGGTTATGGAATATCAGCTCCTTCCAGGATCACCTCCTATTTTGTTCTTGTTTACCCTGGGATTACAATTATATTATTGCATCTGGACATCTGAGGAGTCCACGCTTATCTGGAAACAGTAACAGTACACTGACTGAGTTATTCATAACACAGCGGAGGATAAGTATAATCTATTATCAACGGTTCCCATATTATGTGCTGCATATTTATAATGATTTTTTGTTGCTTCCGTTAATCACAATTTTTCTGTTAATAGTTAGTTAGATATATCATACTCAAGATAACTACTAACATATATGTATTTGTGTGACCACTGTGCACAGTAGGTAGTTTATATGACACTGTAAACTATATATTTACCAGTAAAACTTAAAATTGGATTAAGAGTGCTGTTGTGAGGTATCTTTTTGTTCTTGTGTTTTATTATTCCTGAAAGATATTAGTGTTCTAATGTAACTAGCGCTAATTTTGAAAAAAAAAATGGTTTGGAAATAGCAAAGTGCTATTTGTATTTATGGCCCTATAACTTGCAAAAAAAAAGCAAAGAACATGTAAACATTGGGTATTTCTAAACTCAGGACAAAATTTAGAAACTATTTAGCATGGGTGTTTTTTGGTGGTTGTAGATGTGTAACAGATTTTGGGGTCAAAGTTAGAAAAAGTGTGTTTTTTCCATTTTTTTCTCATATTTTATAATTTTTTTATAGTAAATTATAAGATATGATGAAAATAATGGTAGCTCTAGAAAGTCAATTTAATGGCGAGAAAAACGGTATATAATATGTGTGGGTACAGTAAATGAGTAAGAGGAAAATTACAGCTAAACACAAACACCGCAGAAATTTAAAAATAGCCTTGGTCCCAAACGGACAGAAAATGGAAAAGTGCTGTGGTCATTAAGGGGTTAAATATGCACAGCCTAAATCATAATTACTCTGACAGGGAAACCTATGCATACAAAATTAACAGCAAATTTGAAGGACCACTCAATGCAGTATAAATGCATAATTAACAAGTGCAAAATAAAAAGACAATAATTTAACACCTACTCCGAATTTCAACTAAGCAATAGATTTTTAACTTACCATTTTTATTTTTTTTCCTCGTATTTTCCAATCCCTGTATCATGTGACAGACATCAGCCAATCACAGACTAGTATAGATATACCCTGTGAGCTTGTGCACATTCTCAGTAGGATCTTGTTCCCCAAAAAGTGTGTATTTAAAAAGACTGTGCAAAATCTGATAATGGAAGTAAATTGGAAAATGTCTTAAAACTGCATCCTCTATCTGAATCATAAAAGTTTTTATTTTGACTTGAGTGTCCCTTTAAGCAAAAGTGCACAGAATACAGCATATTTTGAATTGTATTAGATGCATACACCCCAACTGTCTTGATTTTTCGTGGGACAGTCCTGATTTTAGGGGTCTGTCCTAGGTTGCTAACCATCTGTTCCACATTGCCCCATGCATTTAAAAAAAAAAAAGAAAACATTCAAATTCTATTGGGCTGGCTTTTCTCTCCCAGGGTTAGATACCTGTTAGATTCCCTGTAGTAAAGGAATGGTGTGTGGGTTAAGCAGGAGTAAGAAGGCTGTATACCCTCTGACCTCAGGTAATGGTGACCTCTAACCTCTGGTAGTGATGACGTCTAACCCCTGGTGATAATACTAGCATGTCTTCAGTTTTATACGATGAGCAGTGCTAACACGAGGGTAACGAAGAGTGGCAGCCTAAGACTGCCAGCTAATGTGCTTGCCAACCCAATTACCCCATACAATGAATTACAGATACCAGGCCCGGACTGGCCATAGGGGATACCGGGCATTTGCCCGGTGGGCCGCCGGTTACCTTGGCCCCCCACTAGTACTGCTGACTTAATAAATTATTTGAGAACTTTTTTTTGTAAATTGTTTATTAAATGTTTAATTTTGAAACTTTATTATCTGTAGTCTGCAGCAGCGCAGCTCAACTTTGATACTTCAGGGCCAGCCTATATACAAACATGGGCCCATTCGGATTGGCCGCACAGGCTGCGGCGCACTGCTTCCACCTTCCGGCTTGGGTCTGAGTGCACTGTCTGTTACTAACTAGTGACGTCACAGTCACACACACACCGTCGCCCTGCATGCGGCTGCACTACACTCATGCCGCGTGCCGGGTCCACATGGTGTCATTGGTGTGTCAGTGGTTGGAGGCCGGAAAGATGCTGGCTGCCGCCGGGCCGGGTGGATCTGGAGTGGTCCTGAGTCCTCCATAGGCTGAGGCTCCACATGGCATTCCGTGAGGCCAGTGGGCTAGCAGCTAGTGAGCAGTGCCAGTGATGACGCCGCGACTCAGCAGGGCAGGTGGCCGGCAGCAGGGGCAGGCAGCAGGGGCAGGCAGGAGGTAGGTGAGGTCTGGAGGACTTTTTTTTGGAGTTGATTTGATTGACAATGAGGTAAATGTACTTAGCAAGAGAGGTGACAGTGTAATAATATATATATATATATATATATATATATATATATATACTGTGTGTGTGTATATATATATATATATATATATATACAGTATATATATATATATATATATATATATACAGTATATATATATATATATATTTTTTTTTTTAAATAGTGCAGCAGCTGTGTGTGTGGGGGGGGAGTGGGCCTCTTTGCCCTAAAATGCCCGGGCCTTTTTTTGATCCCAGTCCGGCCCTGACAGATACCCATATATGATGTACTGTGTGTGTATCTGCATGTATAAGTGTATACTATGTGGTGTGTGTGTGTATCTGCATGTATAAGTGTAAGCTATGTAGTGTGTGTGTGTCTGCATGCATGTATAAATGTAAGCTATGTTGTTTGTGTATCTGCATGTATAAGTGTATACTATGTAGTATGTGTGTTTGTGTATCTGCGTGTATAAGTGTAAGCTATGTAGTGTGTGTGCATCTGCGTGTATAAGCTATGTAGTATGTGTGTATCTGCATGTATAAGTGTATGCTATGTAGTGTGTGTGTCTGCATGTATAAATGTAAGCTATGTAGTGTGTGTATCTGCATGTATAAAAGTATACTATGTAGTGTGTGTGTTTGTGTATCTGCGTGTATAATAGTGTGCGTGTATCTGAATGTATAAGTGTATGCTATGTAGTATGTGTGTGTGTGTGTGTGTGTGTGTATCTGCAAGTGTATGCTATGTAGTGTTTGTGTGTGTATCTGCCTGTATAAGTGTATGCTATGTAGTGTGTGTGTATCTGCCTGTATAAGTGTATGCTATGTAGTGTGCTACTGTGCATTTTTGCTGACTTTAAAGGCCAGAATCTAGAATATTAATGGAGAATGCAGAGAGCAGTTTTAAAGAATCTATTATTAAATGTCCAATTAAGATAAAAATATTTAGCACAGTCTCTGCAAAGGCTAATTAAATACATAGCTCACATAGCTATACCAGTGGTTTGAGCTTGTGTTTGATTTGCTGCCTAAGAGTATTAAAAGCTATGACTTTATTTAGAACTTTATTTATATTACTTTAGTCTTTTTTTAAGCCCTGCTCCTGCCCTGTCCCTGCTCCCGCGGGGTGGGGGCTGTCCCTCTTTTGAATGTTGAAATATTAGGAGGTATGTTAGATGTAATATTAAAATTGAAACCTATGCAAGTCTCCTCCTGTGTACTTCGTCCTCCATTGCAAACTTTTACATAGCAGAGCGCTCTCATTAATTCTATGGGAGACAGTTCGCCACTCGCAGTGACAGCCCATTTACTTTGATAATTGCATGAAGGCTGGTCCTGCAAGGATAAACCTGGTTTTTCACATTTTTGCATGCAAAATTTTGATCACTTTAAATGGACATTGTACACAAAAAAATTTCTTTGCATAAATGTTTTTTAGGTGATCCATTTATATAGCCCATCTGGGAGTGTTTTTGTAAAAATGTGTAGTTTTGCTTATTTTTTAATAACATTGTGCTGATTTTTAGACTCCTAACGAAGACCCACAGTGCCAGATGTATATGCGTTAACAGGCTACTGCTGGCTCCAGTTTATGTTAGCTATCTTTTCATATGCAGGGGAGGGGGGGAGTGTCTGCTCTTTTTGCTTTCTAGCCCATTTCAGTGGGTGTCCCAGTAAACATCATCAACAGTGCTAAACTGGGAGCTTCTAAGTAAGTTTTTAAAAGGTTTTATACTGGATTTTTAGATCCGTATCTGTGCACATTCTTCTTTATAGTAGTGTCTATTACATGAATTTATATGAACATAGGTGTATACTGTTCCTTTAAGTATTGTTCGTTGAGTAAACCGCAATAAAGAAGATATAAAGGGCAGTATGTAAATAATAAGACAGGTAAGATAATGAAGTATTTTCTCCCAATAAGATCAGCCCATTGTATAGCTATTTCATATATAAAATATACCAAAAGCTACAATTTCCCATACATTTTAAACCTGCATCTGGTATAACAAGTGATTAAAACACATTAAGGAGAAAACAAATTTTCCTTAACTTATTTTTGCAAATGTTGCTTTTTTAACTCTCCAAATAGGCTAGTTCTATAATGCTGCAGTTTGCATGAACCTGGATATATACTGGACATGTTACACAGTTACTCTCACTGCATGGAACAGGCTTATTTACATATGACCTCTGGACACGGCAATAAGCTTTTTGAAATGTATTCATTTCCATTGCCTATATAAATATCTACAATGCATATATATAAAATATGACACATAGGGTTATCTTTGGTAAAGGTGTTTTGATTGACAACAGTAACTGAATGTACATGTCACAGTCCTAAATACAGTGTCCAAGAAAAAGCATTAACCCATTACTAACTAAATTCTGACTAATCCTATCTATGTTAATTACATTTATAACTCTCTACATTCCATATATATTTTTTAACTCCACAACCTTGAGGCCCTCGTCCTCTAGAGCCATCCACAGAAACTGTTCACTTAGATTTTCATCCCCACAAATCCCACATCCTTCTTTTGGTTTAAACATATCTCCTCACTATGACATTTTACATAAAACCCATAAACATGTGAAAAAGGATGAATTGTACATCATATGCTCATTGTTGTAAACGTGTGTGTGTGTATATATGTGTATGTGTGTGTATGTGTGTATATATATGTATGTGTGTGTATATCTATCTATCTATCTATCTATCTATCTATCTATCTATCTATCTATCTCTCTCTCTCTCTCTCTATATATATATATATATATATATATATATATATATATATATATATATTAGGGTTGTAGGAGAAAAACATTAAAATCTGTGGTTCTTTGTTATTTTTGTCACTGGCCTTTGTAATTACCTCCCACAGCTGTTAGTTGACATTGTTTAAAAGAATATGACACCATAACATTTACTGCTTTGTTATGATGAATTTGGTCACTAAACTTTTGTTGATTTTTTTTTTAAAAAAACAAGTCCCACGGCACATTTGTTGTTTCTTAAAGGCACAGTAATCTAATTTTTTTGCTTGTCTGGGACCTGAAATATCAGTATAATAATCTAATTTTTAACACCAATTCTGATTACCCCGCTTTCCACACCAGGGACATTAAACTACTGAGTACAACTACAGTAGTATGGTTATTACTCACCATGCTAATAATTTCCCCTGTACCTATAGCTCTCTTTAAAGCCACCCCCTTAAAGGGAAATTAAATGATGCTCCTTTGGTAAAAATAAATATGTTAACTCAAAGTAAACATAAAAAGGAGATAGTATAAAAACAAAACTAAAACAAATATGAACAGCAAGCAACTTGTGTTTTTTTGCAAAATTAACACTTAGAAATTGTCAGTGTAGCCCCTGCCGCTAGTGTGATAAGTGTTTTATTCTGTCAGTGAGCATGAGCAAATTTGACTCCCTGTTATCTAGTCTATTCACCTTATAGTAAACCAACCTAGAAGATTTAGGACTTCAGGCTAAGATAAACGTTCCTGCAGAGGCCCCCTCCTCCTTGTAAGGCTGTGACAGGAAGTAATGGACACTGAACAAATGTAGTATAATAAAATAAATAAAAAGTAAAATACATTTAAATAGATGAATAAAATATATTGCAATGATTCATTTTTTTATTACAACAATGAAACAGACTGTATAACTAACATCCCTTTAACTCATTACAGAATCCATCTAGTAAAGCGCTACATTTTATACTGGGCACCGCCATCTTGTAGCTTGTGTATTGTTGCATCCTGTGATAGAAGAGCACTTTCACAGATCTGTGCCTTGCACTTCAGTTTAGCTCACATTTTTGCAGTTTTTCTGCAAGTTTAAAAGTTACATAACAAATATAAGCTCCAAGATGGCAGCACCCACTGTGAAGATGCAGAACTTCACTAACTGATAATTATAAGGGGTTACAGTAAGAGAACAACTTTAAAGACAGCTGTAGGCACTCCAGGAAAAAATGCATGGTGAGTAGTAACTATGCTACTGTAGTTAAACCCAGACGTTTAATGTCCCTTTAAAGGGAAAGTCAATCCTAGCGTTTGTGAAATGCTAGGATTGACCATTGGAATAAATTAAAGGGACTTTAATTCATGAAGTATAAAATACTTCATGCAGAAAGCTCCTATATTTGTTTTAAGCATTCGCTGGGCTGAGCTACTCAGGTAGCCCACGGCAGAACATTGTTTTGCTTGAGAGTTGACATTTTCACCTCTTAGCTAATAGCCGTGTGGAAAATCCGGCTTGTTGCCCTGTGGCACCAGATTTCCTGCACGCTATTTGCTAAGAGGTAGAAACGTCACCTCTTAGCAAAACAGCGTTCTGCCTTGGGCTGCCTGAGCTGCTCAGCCTGGCAAACGCTTGAAACAAATAAAGGAGCTTTCTGCGAAAGTCCCCTTTATTTGTTCCAATGGTCAATCCTTGCATTTCACAAACGCTAGGATTGACTTTCACTTTAAGTTTTGACACAACAAGAGGTGCAGCAAATCAGAATTCATTGAATAGTAAAGTGTACTCACATGCCTCTGCTTACTATTAGCCAATCTGTTTCTTTTGTGGCGCGCCAATGCAATAAACACACAGAGAACAGAGAACAAACATTAACATCTAATTGTGTTTGTATAATTTCATATTCTTTTTATCTGCAGTGGAGTCTTAAACCTCTATGCAAATACTGTATATAATTACACCAGAGGAGAATAGTGATGTAAGATTACCATTATCTGCATGCTTTTTAAAGATCTGGCATAGCTGACATGCTCTGCATTATAATACTTGGCCTGTCATAAGCCTTTATGTGACCTCTGCTGCAGCTTTAAATAGATGGGTTAACCCTTCTTCAAACAGCTGTTTGAAACCTTAGCCATTCAATATTTTCATATCCCATTTCCTGCTTGTTAGTATTCCATGCAAATCTCAGAAACATTTTAGAAGGAAGCTGTTAGAGAGTGTTTGTGTATGTAGTGTGTGTGAGCACGCATATGAATTGTGTGTGTGTGTGTATATATATATATATATATATATATATATATATACATACTGTGTGTGTGTGTGTGTGTATATATATATATATATATATATATATATATATATATATATATATATATATATATATATATATATATATATATATATATATATATATATATATATATATATATATATATACACACACCAATATATATATATATATATATATATATATATATATACTCTTGAGAAACACCCTATTACATGCCTCTAGTTGTCACCCCAGACACGTGCCTTTAAATGGTACTTTGGCAGCTGCCCCTCTTTGGTTTATTTGGATTAAAAATAAATCAGTTGCAGATATAAATGTACTTAATTGATTAATTGCTTTAAATGTGATGTGTTAGTTTATAAAATATTTGATTAAAAATATTTGCTGTTAGGAAGAACTTTATTTTCCCCAAGCTACACAAACTGATGTCAGTGTATAATAGTGATGTATTATTAACAAGTTTGCACAGGCAGAGCTCATACGTGGACCCATCTGTATTTCTCTAACACAGTATTACCCATCCAAAAGCAAAAACTATTCAGAGAAAAACTTAGTACAGTGTTTTACTATATTCATAGATACCCTGCTTTTGCATAAGGGATTAAAGGACCAGTGTCGTGCGGATATAACATAACAACTTAAAGTGTTAGTAAACCTAAAATATAATGTTATATAATTCTGCACATAGTGCAGAATTATATAACATTATATTAGTGCTATCGTTATAAAACGTAATATTACCTTTTAATTTTTTATAAATATGACACTTTCTCAGACCCGCTCTCTGTACTCTGTCTGACAGAGCAGGAGCGAGCTGCACTTAGTGTTATGGCGCGGTCGGGCCGGGCTGTGACTATACAGCTGGCCCGATGCGCTGTGTAAATAAAACAGACCTGCTAAGCAGAGTACAGAGAGCGGGTCTGAGAAAGTGTCATATTTATAAAAAATTAAAAGGGAATATTACGTTTTATAACGATAGCACTAATATAATGTTATATAATTCTGCACTATGTGCAGAATTATATAACATTATATTTTAGGTTTACTGTCCCTTTAACCCAACTTAACTTAAGTACATAAAGACACCACAACAGTTGGAGGTAAGACCATGTAGGTCATTTATTAAACAAGAGGCACTCCTTGTATGGTTTTATTATAAAAAAACCATCAAGACCTTTTTTATAACTTTCAGCATTAACTTATTTACATGAATACATGTAAATGACCAAGAATTTTAATTTAACTTATAATCATTAGGCAGCAATTCAAAACTATGTAAACCGATATGAAGCGGGAAGCAGGCCCAGGCAAACTGACACAAAGCGGAGCCCTGCTACAACGCGGTACAAGATAGAAAGATGAATTTGAGCTGTTCGGCAAACCAGGGGGAGATTTCAATGGCCGTCACTCCTCCCCGCTTTCTATCTGCCGCCTGGGACGCTACCGCCCGCCTTTAGAGTGTGACACCACTCAAACCTTATTGGACCCCAGACCAGCTAGGCGAACACCAAGCCGGCATCGATGGGAGATGAAAATATTAAAGACCCTAGACTGACCCAAAAGACTATGGGTGTCCATTTATTAAAGTGCGGACGGACATGATCCGATATAGTGGATCATGTCCGCCGCACATCGATAAATGCTGACAGCGATTTATCATTACAATACCAGTCCCTGCAGAGCTAGCAGGGTGTGCCAATCAGCCCGATCATATTTGATTGGGCGGATTGCTGTCCACCGCCTCAGAGGTGACAGACGAGTTAAGGAGCTGTGACTATACAGCTGGCCCGATGCGCTGTGTAAATAAAACAGACCTGCTAAGCAGAGTACAGAGAGCGGGTCTGAGAAAGTGTCATATTTATAAAAAATTAAAAGGGAATATTACGTTTTATAACGATAGCACTAATATAATGTTATATAATTCTGCACTATGTGCAGAATTATATAACATTATATTTTAGGTTTACTGTCCCTTTAACCCAACTTAACTTAAGTACATAAAGACACCACAACAGTTGGAGGTAAGACCATGTAGGTCATTTATTAAACAAGAGGCACTCCTTGTATGGTTTTATTATAAAAAAAACCATCAAGGCCTTTTTTATAACTTTCAGCATTAACTTATTTACATGAATACATGTAAATGACCAAGAATTTTAATTTAACTTATAATCATTAGGCAGCAATTCAAAACTATGTAAACCGATATGAAGCGGGAAGCAGGCCCAGGCAAACTGACACAAAGCGGAGCCCTGCTACAACGCGGTACAAGATAGAAAGATGAATTTGAGCTGTTCGGCCTACTGCAAACCAGGGGGAGATTTCAATGGCCGTCACTCCTCCCCGCTTTCTATCTGCCGCCTGGGACGCTACCGCCCGCCTTTAGAGTGTGACACCACTCAAACCTTATTGGACCCCAGACCAGCTAGGCGAACACCAAGCCGGCATCGATGGGAGCTGAAAATATTAAAGACCCTAGACTGACCCAAAAGACTATGGGTGTCCATTTATTAAAGTGCGGACGGACATGATCCGATATAGTGGATCATGTCCGCCGCACATCGATAAATGCTGACAGCGATTTATCATTACAATACCAGTCCCTGCAGAGCTAGCAGGGTGTGCCAATCAGCCCGATCATATTTGATTGGGCGGATTGCTGTCCACCGCCTCAGAGGTGACAGACGAGTTAAGGAGCAGTGGTCTTAGGACTGCTGCTTCTTAATTTCCGCTTTAGCCGGAACTGAAGCGGAGTGGGTCTGAGGCAGCATCCGCTGCTTCATAAATAGACTCCTATAGGTTGACTAACCCTGTCCAGAGCCAGGGGAACTAAAGGCTACTAAACTAATTAAACTAAATTGCCGCTACAAAGGGTGGGAGAAGATCTGCGATGACCAGGAACAGAAAGAGGGCCTAAAACTCCCAGAAACCCCTTTTAACCGTAAGTAAAGACACCTTCCTTAGATCTGCAACAATGTTGCAAATCTAACTCTCAGCCCGCACTCACGCCTCCTCCCTGAATTCCTTAACCCTTAAGATGTTACTGGCTAATCTGGAGCCCTGCACTTTCATTCTCTGTAAGTAGGAGAATTATAGGGGCACTCAAACATGTTTATATGGAGGGCTGGGTTTGTGTATGTTTGTATTTAAGTGTATGTGTGTGTATATATATATATATATATATATATATATATATATATATATATATATATAATTTACAGTAGTTGATGCGTATTAAGTACTAATGAGGACTACACAATAAAACTGTGGCAGGCTGGAAGTAGCCCCTGGGCTGCAGTTTGGGCAGCAGTCCTCTGGAGAATAAACTGCACATGGACAAGAAGAAAGCAATTTAGATGTATTCTACATTCAATGTTTTAATCCTAGAAGAGGGTTACAGCTCATTGGGAGCTATTTAAAGAGAGGCTCCATCAATAATTTTGATGCCCAAAAAAGGGTTCTCAATGCTTAATTAGTTTAGGAAATACGCACTGCTTTAGTACATTTCTTAAAGAGACATGAAACCCAAAATGTTTCATGATTCAGATAGAGCGTGCAATTTTAAGGCTTCTCATTTTATTTCTATCATCACATTTACTTCTGTCTCTTTTAAAGAGATATAAAAGTCAATTTCACAGTATATGAACAATTATACATTGTAAAAATGCATACAAATATTTTAATATTTAACCCCTTAATGACAACTGACGTACCAGGTACGTCATGCATTAACTTACAGTTAATGACAATAGACGTACCTGGTACGTCAGTTGTCTAAGAGAGTGCTGGAAGCGATCGCAATCGCTTCCAGCAGCTCTCAGGGTATTGCAGTGATGCCTCCATATGGAGGCATCCTGCAATACCCTTTCAGAAGACTCCGATGCAGAGAGAGCCACTCTGTGGCCCTCTCTGCACCGGTAGCGATGGTGCCGGTTCGTTGGTGGGTGGGAGCGCAACAGGGAGGCGGGTGGGCGGCCCATCGCTACCCGGCATCCGGCTCCTGTAAGTGCAATGTGCACGCCGGGTGCCGGGAGCGTGCGGGGGCGCGCATGCGCGCGCGGGTGCGCGTGATTAGCTACCCACACTGACACCAATGAGGAGGGAAGAGGGGGGAAAAAATAAATATATAAGGATCTGGGAGGGGGAGGGGGTTGGGGTATTGTGGGGGGCTGCTACACTACAGAAAAATTTAAAATGGCAATAAAAGATAAAAAAAAACACTTTTTTGGGGGGCAAATTGGGTACTGGCAGACAGCTGCCAGTACCCAAGATGGCGGCAATTAGGTAGGGGAGAGGGTTAGAGAGATGGGGGGAGGGATCATGGAGGTTGGGGCTAAGGCAGGAGTCCATCACAGCTAAAACATTTTATTTATTTTTATTAAAAAAAAGAAAAACTCCTTTTATTTAGTACTGGCAGACTTTCTGCCAGTACTTAAGATGGCGGGGACAATTGTGGCGTGGGGGAGGGAAGAGAACTGTTTGGGAGGGATCAGGGGGTGGGATGTGTCAGGTGGGAGGCTGATCTCTACCCTAAAGCTAAAATTAACCCTGCAAGCTCCCTACAAGCTACCTAATTTAACCCCTTAACTGCTGGGCATAATTTACGTGTGGTGCGCAGCAGCATTTAGCGGCCTTCTACTTACCAAAAAGCAACCCCAAAGCCATATAAGTCTGCTATTTCTGAACAAAGGGGATCCCAAAGAAGCATTTACAACCATTTGTGCCTTAATTGCAGAAGCTGTTTGTAAATAATTTCAGTGGGAAACCTAAAGTTTGTGACAAAATTTGTGAAAAAGTGAACTTTTTTTTTATTTGATGACATTTGGCGGTGAAATGGTGGCATGAAATATACCAAAATGGGCCTAGATCAATACTTTGGGTTGTCTTCTAAAAAAAAATATATACATGTCAAGGGATATTCAGGTATTCCTGACAGATATCAGGGTTCCAATGTAACTAGCGCTAATTTTGAAAAAAAGTTGCTTGGAAATAGCAAAGTGCTACTTGTATTTATGGCCCTATAACTTGCAAAAAAAGTAAAGAACATGTAAACATTGGGTATTTCTAAACTCAGGACAAAATTTAGAAACTATTTAGCATAGGTGTTTTTTGGTGATTGTAGATGTGTAACAGATTTTGGGGGTCAAAGTTAGAAAAAGTGTGTTTTTTTCAATTTTTTCCTCATATTTTATATTTTTTTATAGGAAATTATAAGATATGATGACAATAATGGTATCCTTAGAAAGTCCATTTAATGGCGAGAAAAACGGTATATAATATGTGTGGGTACAGTAAATGAGTAAGAGGGAAATTACAGCTAAACACAAACACTGCAGAAATGTAAAAATAGCCATTGTCATTAAGGGTAAGAAAATTGAAAAATGGTCCGGTCATTAAGGGGTTAATATATATTTAATATTTAAAAAAAATATGATTTAAAACTCCCATTTTCAGACAAATTTACAGGGATTTGCTATTGCAGAGTAGTCCATGAATACACCCTTTGAAACACTTGATTGAATTTGTATCACTAGTCTCCCATTCTGTAATCAGTCAGAGGCTGCTCTTAGATGGATTGTAAGATTCACTGTATTCTATCTGGGGTGTTGAGGAAAAAAGCAAAATATGCAAAAGTAAATTATACAAATAGCACAGAAAATGTCATGTATACTGTTTTTTTGTTATTGTGCTTAATTAAACATTTTATGATTGATTTAGTTTTTTTTTTTCATTCGAAAATATTTTTGAAACAATTTTTATGTTTTGCCAGTATTTAGTAAGATCCCTCATTACAACATGCATCTGTCCTAGTTTAACAATATTTGCTATATCAGTTTAACATCCTTTTAAAGGAAATGTAACAGACCCCCCCCCCACACACACACACACACACAAATACACTTTTAATGTGTTCCTATTAATTCATTTTACCTCCTGGAGTGTATTAAAACAGCTGACTTTGCCTGTTAAAAATACCTATATACTGGAAATATTAGCTATAGAAAAGCTTTGTAAATAAGAAGCAGCATGTGACTTACAGGGTTAACAACCATGAACCAGTCACCAGTGTGTCACAAAAAGGGTTAACCAACCCTTTCCATTTTAATCAGTTTGTCACAGTCTAGCCACTCCATGCAAACCTGTGATTTAGTTCAGTGGGTGCAAGGGTTAACAAACGTTCTAGTCTGTACTAGACCTAGAAAAATGCCCCATTAATGCCACCTACACTAAACTATCTCTGCTGCCACCACTTTAAGATTATTTTATGGGAAATCCTAAGGAAAACCCCAGACTAACAGATTAAAAACCTCAAAAACACAATTTGGCAAAAAGCAATCTAAAAACTTAATAAAGGAACACTTATTATGAACAAAAAGGAGTCATGGTGCATTTATACATAAAAAAATAAAATAAAAAAAATAACAAACAAATACCTACAAAAGCAAAACTTTTTTTTATAAAATAGGAGTAAAAAACAGGACCTAATACTGTACTAGTTTAGAGCTAGAGCTTGGCAAGGAAAGATAGTTGCTTATTCTGTTCTTATGCAACCTCCCATGTAAAATGACAATATTACTTTGCTGAAATCACTGTTAAATACATTTTTTTCCTTAGGTCAGGTTTCTGATCAGGCCCCTTCCAGAGTTGGCAAGGAAGGTTGCTACACCCTTTTTTAGGGCAGGTCATTAAAACCCCTACAGTCCTGGCTGAAGTTATTGAATAATTTATATTTTTTTGTTCTGTACATCCAGTACATATACCCATATAAGCAAACCCCTTGTAACATCATGATGATTATCTTGACACCAAACAAAACTTGTCTGTCACATTTTGTCCCCCAATACCACAAATGTGATTAAAACATATCTTATGATATCTAATAGTGTCACCTCAGGTTGGTGTCTCCTAGGAACACTGTTTTCTGTCACTTATGTTGACAGCTTTGACTCATAAAAATCGATCTTCCGAAAGAGATGACTTTGGCTCACCAGGTGTGGGTAATAAAAAATAATTCTTCCCAAAATGTTCCCTTTATGATAGTTCTGAAAATAGCAGAGTAGAAAAAGCAAGGAAATAAAAAAACAAATAAATAACCCCTGACATCTTAAAATCGTGAGGTCTTCATGACACAGCAAAAGAAACTAACCCGACAGTTAGAGTGGGAGAAAGAGAGTCCAGCCCCAGGGGCGGAACTACCATTGATGCAGCAGGTGCAGGGGCACCAGGGTGCAAGTGCTGGGAGGAGGGGGGGGGGGCATAACAACCAGTCTATACACAGGAGTGTGTACAATCCTAATGCAGAGGAACCTTTTAGTAGTACAGGTTGCAGGTCCCTGTTACCTATTTAGCTATTTATACTCAAAATCATTATACAGAATGTATAGTATTGCTACTTAGTTAACTGTGGGGGGCCCAAACCTTATTTTGCACCAGGGCCCTTTGTTGAGTAGTTCCACAACTGCCCAGCCCATTCCTTTCCATTCCATATACCTGCAGCATATTTTAATACAACAAAATACTATCAGCTGTTTGCCTGAGTACTTTAAAGGGACACTAAAGCATAAATTAAACTTTCATGATTTAGATATAGCATACAATTTTACAACACTTTCCATTTTAGTTTCATTATCAAAATGTACACAATCTTTTTATATGCACACTTCCTGAGCACCAGATCCTACTGAGCATGTGCAAGAGTACACATTGTATACATATATGCATTTTGTCACATGATACAGGGGGAGGGAAATGGAATTTCCCAGAAAAAAAAATCTACTACTCCATTTGAAATTCAAAGTAACTGCTGTTGCATTGTCTTTTATTTTGTATTTGTCAATTACACAGTTCTTCTGTATTTAATGGTCCTTTAACGTGCCTTGAAGACTTCAGATGTTGTGGTGATATAGTATCTCTCTCTGAGAGGTCAAAAGTACATTCCCAAGACTTTTCCCTGGAACAAGTGAGCAATAGAAGAAACGCAAACAAAGCACAATGGGGGCTACTTATCAAGCCGTCTACTTTTCTGGCTTCGCCGGCCCAATACGTCCGCCTAAGCTCGCCTACCTTCGCCGCCGCGGACCTTGAATACGTTTGCCTAAGTTATCAAATAAAGCTGTCAAAAAGCCGCGGGGCGATGAGCAGCGGACTGTGACAGTTATCACTCATCCGATCTCGCTGCCCTTCGGCTTTTTCCCAGCTTTATTGCTAGCCTGTCACTAAGCACTCACACTAAACTACACTGTTCTACCCCCTATACCGGCGCCCCCGGAGGCCCCCGCAACTAAATAAAGTTACTAACCCCTAAACCGCCGCTCCTAGACCCCGCCGCAAGTCTTATAAATGTATTAACCCCTAAACCGCCGCTCCTAGACCCCGCCGCAAGTCTTATAAATGTATTAACCCCTAAACCGCCGCTCCCGGACACCGCTGCCACCTACATTATACCTAGTAACCCCTATCCTGCCCCCCCTATACCGTCGCCCTCTATTATAAAATTATTAACCCCTATCCTGCTGATCCCGCACCTCTCCGCAACTAAATAAATAGTTTAACCCCTAAACCGCCGCTCCATGAACCCGCCGCAACCTATAATAAATTTATTAACCCCTATCCTGCCCCCCACTACGCCGCCGCCACTGTAATAAAATGATTAACCCCTAAACCTAAGTCTAACCCTAACCATAACGCCCCCCCTAACTTAAATATTAATTAAATAAATCTAAATAAATTAACTCTTATTAACTAAATGAATCCTATTTAAAACTAAATACTTACCTTTAAAATAAACCCTAATATAGCTACAATATAAATAATAATTATATTATAGCTATCTTAGGATTTATTTTTATTTTACAGGTACATTTCAATTTATTTTAACCATGTACAATAACTATTAAATAGTTATTAACTATTTAATAGCTTACCTAGCTAAAATAAAGAGAAATGTACCTGTGAAATAAATCCTAACCTAAGTTACAATTACACCTAACACTACACTATACTTTAATAAATTATTCCTATTTAAAAATAAATACTTACCTGTAAAATAAACCCTAAGATAGCTACAATGTAATTAATAATTATATTATAGCTATCTTAGGATTTATATTTATTTTACAGGTAACTTTGTATTTATTTTAGCTAGTTAGAATAGTTATTAAATAGTTATTAACTATTTAATAACTACCTAGCTAAAAGAAATACAAAATTACCTGTAAAATAAATCCTAACTTAAGTTACAATTAAACCTAATACTACACTATCATTAAATTAACTAAATAAACTACCTACAAAGAACTACAATGAAATACAATTACATAAACTAACTAAAGTACAAAAAATAAAAAAAGCTAAGTTACAAAAAATAAAAAATTAAGTTACAAACATGTTAAAAATATTACAACAATTTTAAGCTACTTACACCTAATCTAAGCCCCCTAATAAAATAACAAACCCCCCCAAAATAAAAAAAATCCCTACCCTATTCTAAATTACATAAATTTCAAAGCTCTTTTACCTTACCAGCCCTTAAAAGGGCCATTTGTGGGGGCATGCCCCAAAAAGTTCAGCTCTTTTGCCTGTAAAATAAAAATACAACCCCCCCCCAACATTAAAACCCACCACCCACATACCCCTAATCTAACCCAAACCCCCCTTACAAAAACCTAACACTAATCCCCTGAAGATCATCCTACCTTGAGTCGTCTTCACTCAGCCGAGCCACCGATGGAACTGAAGAGGACATCCGGAGCGGAAGAAGTTAATCCTCCAAGCGGCGCTGAAGAAATCTTCCATCCGATGAAGTCATCATCCAGGCGGCGCTGAAGAAGTCTTCGATCCGGCCGATGTCATCTTCAAAGAGGCGCTGAAGAGGTCTTCTATCCGGGCGAAGTCATCTTCCAAGCCGGGTCTTGAATCTTCCTTCCGCCGACGCGGAACCACCTTCTTCACCGACGGACTACGACGAATGACGGCTCCTTTAAGGGACGTCATCCAAGATGGCGTCCCCTCAATTCCGATTGGCTGATAGGATTCTATCAGCCAATCGGAATTAAGGTAGGAAAATCTGATTGGCTGATGGAATCAGCCAATCAGATTGAGCTCGCATTCTATTGGCTGTTCCGATCAGCCAATAGAATGCGAGCTCAATCTGATTGGCTGATTGGATCAGCCAATCGGATTGAACTTGAATCTGATTGGCTGATTCCATCAGCCAATCAGATTTTCCTACCTTAATTCCGATTGGCTGATAGAATCCTATCAGCCAATCGGAATTGAGGGGACGCCATCTTGGATGACGTCCCTTAAAGGAGCCGTCATTCGTCGTAGTCCGTCGGTGAAGAAGGTGGTTCCGCGTCGGCGGAAGGAAGATTCAAGACCCGGCTTGGAAGATGACTTCGCCCGGATAGAAGACCTCTTCAGCGCCTCTTTGAAGATGACATCGGCCGGATCGAAGACTTCTTCAGCGCCGCCTGGATGATGACTTCATCGGATGGAAGATTTCTTCAGCGCCGCTTGGAGGATTAACTTCTTCCGCTCCGGATGTCCTCTTCAGTTCCATCGGTGGCTCGGCTGAGTGAAGACGACTCAAGGTAGGATGATCTTCAGGGGATTAGTGTTAGGTTTTTGTAAGGGGGGTTTGGGTTAGATTAGGGGTATGTGGGTGGTGGGTTTTAATGTTGGGGGGGGGGGTTGTATTTTTATTTTACAGGCAAAAGAGCTGAACTTTTTGGGGCATGCCCCCACAAATGGCCCTTTTAAGGGCTGGTAAGGTAAAAGAGCTTTGAAATTTATGTAATTTAGAATAGGGTAGGGATTTTTTTTATTTTGGGGGGGTTTGTTATTTTATTAGGGGGCTTAGATTAGGTGTAAGTAGCTTAAAATTGTTGTAATATTTTTAACATGTTTGTAACTTAATTTTTTATTTTTTGTAACTTAGCTTTTTTTATTTTTTGTACTTTAGTTAGTTTATGTAATTGTATTTCATTGTAGTTCTTTGTAGGTAGTTTATTTAGTTAATTTAATGATAGTGTAGTATTAGGTTTAATTGTAACTTAAGTTAGGATTTATTTTACAGGTAATTTTGTATTTCTTTTAGCTAGGTAGTTATTAAATAGTTAATAACTATTTAATAACTATTCTAACTAGCTAAAATAAATACAAAGTTACCTGTAAAATAAATATAAATCCTAAGATAGCTATAATATAATTATTAATTACATTGTAGCTATCTTAGGGTTTATTTTACAGGTAAGTATTTATTTTTAAATAGGAATAATTTATTAAAGTATAGTGTAGTGTTAGGTGTAATTGTAACTTAGGTTAGGATTTATTTCACAGGTACATTTCTCTTTATTTTAGCTAGGTAAGCTATTAAATAGTTAATAACTATTTAATAGCTATTGTACATGGTTAAAATAAATTGAAAGGTACCTGTAAAATAAAAATAAATCCTAAGATAGCTATAATATAATTATTATTTATATTGTAGCTATATTAGGGTTTATTTTAAAGGTAAGTATTTAGTTTTAAATAGGATTCATTTAGTTAATAAGAGTTAATTTATTTAGATTTATTTAATTAATATTTAAGTTAGGGGGCGTTAGGGTTAGGGTTAGGTTTAGGGGTTAATCATTTTATTACAGTGGCGGCGGCGTAGTGGGGGGCAGGATAGTGGTTAATAAATGTATTATAGGTGGCGACGGTGTAGGGGGGGCAGGATAGGGGTTAATACATTTAATATAGGTTGCGGCGGGTTCAGGGAGCGGCGGGTTAGGGGTTAATACATTTATTATAGTTGCGGTGGGCTCCGGGAGCGGCGGTTTAGGGGTTAATATGTATAGAGTAGCTTGCGGTGGGCTCCGGGAGTGGCGGTTTAGGGGGTAATAACTTTATTTAGTTGCGGCGGTGTAGGGGGGGTCAGATTAGTGGTGTTTAGACTCGGGGTACATGTTAGGGTGTTAGGTGTAGACAGCTCCCATAGAAATCAATGGGATGTCTGTCAGCAGCGAACTTGTACTTTCGCTATGGTCAGACTCCCATTGATTCCTATGGGATCCGCCGCCTCCAGGCTGGCGCTTTGAAAACCAGGTACGCTGGGCCGTAAAAGTGCCGAGCGTACCTGCTAGTTTTTTGATAGCTAGCAAAAGTAGTGAGAATGTGCCGCACTTGTGTGCGGAACATCTGGAGTGACGTAAGAATCGATCTGTGTCGGACTGAGTCCGGCGGATCGAAGCTGACGTCACAAAATTCTACTTTTGCCGGTCTCGAGCCTTTGATAACTAAGGCGTATCAGCCTCGCCACAAATACGCTGCGGAATACGCAGCGTATTTGAGGTTGACGGCTTGATAACTACCCCCCAATGTATATTGAAGAACTGTTCAGTAGTATTCAGCCTTCCATGGGCTTCACTGATCATGATTAGATTTGCAGGCTCCTCACAGAAATAACTTTATATCAGCAGCAAGGATAAAAGGATTCCGGCCTTCAGAGAGACAGTATTTTGTAACCTGCATTGTATTTATACAGATCTGTTGATGTGTTTAGTGCTGTTTTTGTTAATATTGTTGCTATTCGTATTGTAGCTTTCGCACCCATTGTTTGCTAAATCCTGTTTTTACAAAATAGCTAAATAGATTTATTTACTTGCTAATCAGATCAAATACTGTAATGTAATATAAAGATGGGATTAAAAGCAGAAAATCTAATTTATAATAATATACCATTTAAAGAGACAGTCAAGTCAAAATTAAATGGAAATGAAACCCAAGCATTTTCTTTCATGATTTAAATAGAGCATACATTTTTAAACACCTTTCCAATTTACTTATATTTCTGTTTTACTTGATACTTTTGGTATCCTTTTTTGAAGGAGCAGCAGCAATACACTACTGGGAGCTAGCTGAACACATTGAAAACTAAAAATTTTGGTAAGCCAATGACAAGAGTAATTTATGAGCAGCCGTCAGCAGCTAGCTCCCACCTCCTGAGCCTATGTAGGTATGCTTTTCAACAAAGGATACCAAGCAAAGTAGATAGAAATAAATTGAAAAGTAGTAGTAGGTAAGCTGTATCTGAATCACGAAGGAAAACCTGAATCATATTTTTTTTCCCCCATTTTACTTCTGTTTATCAAATTATCTTTATATGCTGTGTTGAAAAGCAGGTAGGAAGATGTAGGAGTGTGCATGTGACTGGAGCAATCAATAGCAGCAGTTTTATACCTGTTATACATTTGCAAAAACAGTAGGTGGCAGCAGTGTTTCCTGACATGTGCTGTTTCAGATATGTGAATGCTACCTATTTAGATATCTCTTCAACAAAGAATACCATGATAGAAAAGTAAATTTGATAATAGAGGTTTTAAAATTGTATGCTCTGTCTGAATCATGAAATAACAATTTTGGGGTTTGTTCCTTTAAATGGATTGGATATAGCACAGACATTTAAACAACTATGCAAAAGTGATAACGAAAGTAAATTGTAAAGTTATCTCTGTATCCTTTGCTAAAGAGTAATCATAGGTGACAATAGTGGACCTACTCAACAGAGGGGCCCTAGTGCAAACCATTTTTTGGGCCCCTCAAAGTTAACTCATATACATGCTGCTCTGTATAATGATTTGAGGAATGATAGATGGACAGCCAAGCTGCACTAATTAAAAGCTCCCATGCATCGGGGTTGTACACATTCTGCACACATATATGTATAGCCTGGCTGCTATGGGCTATGGTGCCGCTGCGCCAATGGTACCCCTGATAGGTGAGCTCAGGAATGTGCACGTCTTTAGTCATCTGGCTTTTAGTGTTTGCAACAATATTTATAGCAATGTTATACGTAGTTGCAAATACTGCTGCCATAGACTGCTAAAGGCATGTGCTCCTCTTAAAATGAAGGTAAACTTTGGTGAATGAAAGACCGTTTTTTAAAAATACTATTAAAAACAGGGGCACTTTCATTCATCAAAGTTTACAAAGCAGCCGTTTTGATTAAAAACTTACCTTTTTTTCTTTTCACAGCCAGAGCAGCTTCCCCCTCCTGGAAATCCTCTCTTCACACCTCAGCAATGACTAATCCGGCTAACTCCAATCATGGCTTTCCCCCCAGGGTAGTCATTGCCTGAGGCCATGCTGTGATTGGAGGAAGCTGGATTAGTGCCTCTGTTTTTAATAGTATTTTTTAAAAACGGGCATTTCATTCATCAAAGTTTACCTTCACTTTAAACTCATGTCTGCCTATCTAGCTTCACTTCTCAACAAAGGATTCCAAAACAAATTTAGTAATAGCATTTGGGACGTTGTCTAAAATTGCACAATAAGGCCAAGATTTATCAAGGGAAGCCCCATCGGCTGCAGGTTAGCACAAGCAAACCTGCAGTCGAGATTTAAGATTTTTCAACCCTATTCTCCACCTGTTATCTTGCAAACATTATAATCTCCCTGAACGTTTCCGACCGGGGAGATTGACAGCCCCTGCTCACCGTGATTGGCTGCGCACGGATAGATGGTGGGGTTGCACACTAGCGCACGTGTGCAATGATAAATGCAGGCAGCGAAATCCTGCCCACCAGAGACGTTGCTAGG
>NC_069504.1:282878476-282955976 GCF_027579735.1 Bombina bombina
TCCGCTTATATTAAGCATAGTACTCTATTTCGTTCTATTAGGTAAAACCCGATCCGATATGCAGCGTCGCCCGCAAATGCCGGCGACGCTGACTTTTACGCTGGTTTGGTATCCTATATACGGCTTAACCTAGAAGTTACGCCCGTATATTTCTGCCGTCGCCCGTAGTTTTTTGGGCCATAGGCAGGTATACCAAACCCGCGCAGTTTGGTATCCAATATACAGCATAAGGACTTACGTGGCGAAAATGGAGAAATCTTACTCCATTTTCACCTCGCCACAAAAAGCAGCCGTAGTAAGCCTTACGCTGTCTATTGGAGCCCCGTAACTCCCTAAACTACCTGCCAAATAAACCTAACACCTAACGCATGTGCAATGTCTATCTACCTGTCAACCGCGATCTGCTAAATAAAACCTAACACCTGTCAACCGCGATCCTCCGCCGCAATCCCTAATAAAATATTTAACCACTAAACCGCCGCCCCTTACTTTAACTACCCCCTAATGTGATCCCCCTACACCGTCGCCAACTATATTAAACTACCCCCTAAAGTGAGCCCCTTACACCGCCACCATCTACCTTACCTACCCCCTAAAGTGAGCTCCTACCCCGTCGCCATCTATTTTAACATTATTGACCCCTAATTTAATCCCCTTACCCCGCCGCCACCTATATTAAATTATTTAACCCCTAAAATACTAAACTATCCCTACCCCTAAACCTAAGTCTAACCCTACAAATAGCCCTGAAAATGGCTTTTTGCGTGGCATTACCCCAAAGTAAACTGTGTAGGGGGATTTAGATTGTAGGCAAAAGAGCAGTTTACTTTGTGACAAAGCCCCGCCAAAAGCCCTTTTAAGGGCTGGTAAAAGAGCAGTTTTCTTTGGGGCATGCCCCGCAAAAAGCCCTTTTAAGGGCTGGCAAAAGAGCAGTTTACTTTGGGGTAATGCCACGCAAAAAGCCCTTTTCAGGGCTATTTGTAGGGTTAGACTTAGGTTTAGGGGTAGGGATAGTTTAGTATTTTAGGGGTTAAATAATTTAATATAGGTGGCGGCGGGGTAGGGGGATTAAATTAGGGGTTAATAATTTTAAAATAGATGGCGGCGGGGTAGGAGCTCACTTTAGGGGGTAGGTAAGGTAGATGGCGGCGGTGTAAGGGGCTCACTTTAGGGGGTAGTTTAATATAGTTGGCGACGGTGTAGGGGGATCACATTAGAAGGTAGTTAATGTAGGGGGCGGCGGTTTAGGGGTTAAATATTTTATTAGGGATTGCGGCGGAGGATCGCGGTTGACAGGTAGATAGACATTGCGCATGCGTTAGGTGTTAGGTTTTATTTAGCAGATCGCGGTTGACAGGTAGATAGACATTGCGCATGTGTTAGGTGTTAGGTTTATTTGACAGGTAGTTTAGGGAGTTACGGGGCTCCAATAGACAGCGTAAGGCTTACTACGGCTGCTTTTTGTGGCGAGGTGAAAATGGAGTAAGATTTCTCTATTTTCGCCACGTAAGTCCTTACGCTGTATATTGGATACCAAACTGCGCGGGTTTGGTATACCTGCCTATGGCCCAAAAAACTACGGGCGACGGCAGAAATATACGGGCGTAACTTCTAGGTTACGCCGTATATAGGATACCAAACCAGCGCAAAATTCAGCGTCACCGGCATTTGCAGGCGACGCTGCATATCGGATCGGGTTTTACCTAATAGAACGAAATAGAGTACTATGCGTAATATAAGCGGAACGGAAACAACTTTGCTTATTATGGTTCCGCTTTTACTGTTCCTAGTGTATCGCGCATGCGCTAACGGCCGTGAACGCGCTTGGATTTCAGTCCGATGAATGGGCTATCATTGGCTGCTGGTTTGAAAAAGAAGCTGAATACGTCACAGTGGGGGGAGTTAGGAAGCCATGTTAGGACACCAATTTTGAAGTTATCGTAGACGATTCAACAGTGAAGGCGGTAAGTAAGAGAAAGGGGGCACGTTGCAGCTTGATCTTTATTTATAGTTTTTCAACATAGATTAATGTTGTGGGCAGTGTTGAATGTCCCTTTAACAATGTATTTTTAATTTAACTTTTTATTTACTCCAGTTTTAAAAATAATATAAGACGGGCTTCCTGCAAGTTCCTAAAAAAAATAGATTATATCTGAGTATTTCAAATTTATAGATCAACTGAAGTTTTTTTTACACATCATGGTGTAAATTACGTTATTGCTTCTTAATTGATTGTTGAACTTTTTTTTACTTTTATTACACTTTTTTACTTTTTATTTCATTCTTTTTTTAAAATATTAAATATTTTGTTTAATTCTTTATTATCTTGTCTCCATGTGTGTAAAACTATCAGCCAAGGAGTAAATGTACAAGACTGCAAACCGTTGAGGCAGACTCTATGGGGCATATTTAACAATGATATGATGTCCGCTGCACATCGATAAATGTCAACAGCATACGCTTTCAGCATTTATCATTGCACCAGCAGCTCTTGTGACCTGCTGGTGCAATGCTGCCCCCTGCAGATTCACAACCAATCGGCCGCTAGCAGGGGGTGTCAATCAACACGATCGTATTTGATCGAGTTGATTTCTGTCCGCCGCCTCAGAGCAGGCGGACAAGTTAGGGAGCAGCGGTCTTTGATTACATATACATTTATTTCTACACTCCACTCTGCTCTGGACATTCCCTTTGCCAAGGGAGTATTATACAAATATTAGAAGTTCTTTCTTTCAAATAGAGAATTGACAAGTTAGAATAGGCTGTCAGGACATAAGACATCTTTGTAATTACAATATTTTCATGCAGTCTTGCAATAAAGTAACATGCTAGGTTTTTGTCAATTGCAGTGGCAGTTCTATAGGGGGTGCTTTTAACACTTTGTTTGCTGCAAATGTTTTTCATTAGCCAAATTACACCTACCACTTGCCTTATTTCCAGGAGCCAATCCGGAGTTGTTACTAAAGTAGGCAAAGCTAGCCACTGTCCTTATGTTAGCAAAAGTTCCATTGTTTTGCAGTTACTTATCTGATTAGATCCACTGAGGCTAATTATGGACAGATATGTGCTATGCTTGTGAAGTCTGCAGTATGCATTAGAACATTTTTCTATTGCACTATTGCTGGCATATAGCAAAGGGGGTTAAGCAGCAATGCACTGATGATCGTGACATAGACATGACTAGTGAGCCAATCAGGAGCGGCATACGTGTGTAGCCTCCAAATGTTATCCTTGTTTTACTTTGTAGTGGAAGTGCATTGCCACTCGTAGCTGATTTATAAATATGTTTTCCCCCTTTGGGGGATTAAGCTTAGTTATAGAGCTATGAGAAAATGCTATAACTCAGTAACGTATTTTCTTATTACCCCCCAACTCCTTTGGAGTGTGTTTAGCTGTTCTTTTTTGTTGTGGTTATTCCAAGACCTGAACTGATCTAAGCAATCACTTTTGTAGCATGTAGCAAGGTCACATAAACTGCAGAAAACTCAATTATTGTTAACAGATTTCATTTTGCAGTGTTTTTACAGTTTTCTAATTTTTAAAAAAATTATTCTATGTATATCTTGATAAAAAATCTACCTTTTACTTTAAAAGAAATGATGATCTGTCTCCTCAGCCCCGTGGCTGGCAAAAGTAATATGTATTTGTTAATACCGAATCTAATAAAGGGTCTCTCTTTATTTTTTATGGTTGTACATTTGTAAGTTATGACTCTCATACTGTTATAATCATACATATTATTATGTAATTCAGTAACTAATTTGCTTTGTTTTTTTGTCTTTCCTAGACGTTAAGAAGCCTCCAGTGGCCCCAAAACCAAAACATGTGCTGGCTCAGAAGCCGAGCCCTCCACCAGTTGCACCCAAACCAGATTTAGTCCTGTCAAGTGCATCACAGTCCTCCAGGAAGTCTAAACCAACAATTGCACCAAAACCCAAGGTCCTTAAAGGCTCCTCTGTCTCTGAAGATAGACCACAATCAGCTATAAAATCAGTAAATATTAGCAAAGAACTTCATAAAGGCAACAGCTCTGAAAACGTGAGATGGAAAAAGGACACAATTGAAAGCTCTACCTACATTATTCCATCTGGTTCTTGTAATTGTGACTGTGGCAATAAAATTGGAAATGGGGAGTGTTTACAAAAAAATCACATCGTGATAGAAAGGTTAGAGAATTTAGAAAACAGAAAAAATTGGGGTCAGCCATTGTCGTGTACAAGGCCAAACAAGAAACCTTGCAGCCAACAAGTAAAGGGGGGTAAAGCACAACAAACAATTTTAAAAGCCAACTCTCCTGTAGATAAGGACAAAGATGTTCTAAACAAGAGTGTTTTCACAAATGGACATGCCTACAAATATGAGAATTCAGAAAGGGATTTTAGGAAGGTTACTCATACTTCTGTCAACTGCAAAACTGGGCACAAAACTTCAGAGACATCTTTTTCCATCTGTGAGGAACTTACACATAATGTGGAAAATCATAATAAATCAGAGGTTGAGGAGTCACGTTCTCTTCTTCTTAAAAGCAGTTCAGAACTCCATTCAGATTCTGAAATTATGGGACGTGAGAAGCATCTTAATGGCAATTCAGTAACTGGTAAGTGGTCAACTAGGGAAGACGGTAACATTCTGTGTCCCCCACAACGAGCACCACCTCCACTTAAGGTTCTCCCTGTACCAAAACCTAGGAAGTTACGAACACCATGTCTAGTGCGCCAAGACTGTATTGAAAGCCCCACGGAAGGTAATGAAAATCCTGCTTCCTTAGTTGCTTATTCACAAAATTTTAGTGAACATGAATTAAATGGAATTGACAACTGCAATAAACAAGTGGAACCTTCTGATAAATGCAATGCAATTTTAAACCAAATTGTTGCTATAAGAACTGTAGATGAGGTCAGTATAGTGGAAAAGGAGGATATTTCTGTCAATTCAGACACTGTTCGATCAACAGCAGATAATCAAGAGGAGAATAATCCAAGTACTCCTGATTTTATGGAAAAAAGCTGCTTTGTAAGATTTAGTTCACTGTCCATGAGTTTGCCTAAGCAGCTGAAATTAATTTGTGAACAGAATTCCCATTCAAATAAAAGTCTTAGAACTACTACTGAGACAAAAAATACTAACATCACAAAAAATGTAAATTCACCAAGGGTTCCTCCAAAGAAGCCACAAAGACACAGTTTGCCTGCAGCTGGCCTGCTTAAAAAATCTGCTTCAGAAGAGCAGATTGATAAACTTCATGACTTTAATAATAGTTCAGCTTCAAGAGGTGTTGCAGGTGCGGAAGAAAACCGTCACCCTTTCGCTAATGAACAAAGTCTATCATCTTTATTTAATACTCCAAAGCAGCCTCCAGAAAAACCAGTTTGGAAGCTGCCACATCCCATTTTACCACTTGTAGGCAACCAAGAGTCCTTGAAGTCTTCTTTAAACAATGAAGCTGTTAGCCCAATTACCAAACCGAGAGCTAAATCATTGTCTTCTGTGGATATGGATAGAATAGACAAGCCCTTTAAAGAGAGCCCTAAAAAGAGCTCATTACGAACATTTTTAACTATGAAGTTATCCGTGTGTATAATAAAAAGTGACTTTCAGAAGTTTTTGTCCAGAGGTTGCAAATCCTCAGAAAGTGCTTCCAGTGATATTTCTTGCTCAGGAAGCAGTCCGATGCCGGTACCGTGTAGAAATAAACCAGCAAAGGCACGTTCTGCAGATTCTTACAGTCCTTCAACCCCAAAGAGAAAGCTGAAACACAAGAGTGAGTTCAGCATTGCAAGTAAACCTACAACATCATCTCTTGATGAGGAATTGTTTTTATCACAGAAGGAACTATTGCCATCTGCAGTAGATTTTACAGACCTTGATCCTCCAGAATATGAAAACATATGTCACTATGAAGAAATTCCAGAATATGAAAACTTGCCATATACCCTGGTTTCCGACAAAAACGATGAATCGGCAATTTATGAGGTGGAAGACCCAGATGAATCATTTAGTAATTTTGCAGTGTCCAGACATGAATACCACTGGTAAGTGCTTTAACCAATTCTTAAATAGGTGGTAGTAAGGGGATACTAAGTACAGGCAATCAGTGAAATATGCCTTGAAACATGGGGTTTGCAGCTATATTTTACTCCGTATGTACTGCATTCTCAGTATTAACTGTGTATAGTGAGAATTTTGACAAACACTGTTAAAGTCAATTTAAAGAGACATTAAACCCCAAATGTTTCTTTTTTGATAGAGCTTAGGTTTTTAGACACCTTTCCAATTTACTTGTATTATTAAATGTGATTAATTCTCTTGGTATCCTTTAAAGCAGTAATGCACTACTGGGAGCTAGCTGAACATATTGGTAAGCCAATGACAAGATGCATACAGTATATGCACAGCCACTAATCAACAGCTAGCTCCCAGCTCCTGTACCTACCTATGTATGCTTTTAAACAAAGGACACCAAGAGAACTAAGCAAATTAAATAATAGAAGTAAACTGGATGTTTAAAATTGCATGCTATTTCTAAATCCTGAAGGAAACCTTTTAGGTTCTATTTCCCTTTAAGATGGTATCTGAAACAATCCTGTTTTTTAAAGAAAATACTTGGTAAAATGTAATCAAATGTAAATATGTATTGTGATAAGAATCCCTTATTGAATTTAACATACAGTGATTGATTTTTTTTTTTTTCTCAAATACAAATTTGCTTCATATTGACCTCTTCACACCGGGCACAAGTGATTAACATTGGGACAAATGCAAAAATGGAATTGCACAATTGTCGATGTGATCATGTGATTTTAAGGCCGGGATTGGATCATGGGGGGCTGCCTACATTACTAGGCATGCTTCCCCAGGCCAATCCTGTGTTCATCAAAAGGGAGAGGCTGCATGATGCCTTATAAGGTATGTTCGGCATTAAAGGGACACAAGTCAAAATTAAACTTTCATTATTCAGATAGAGCATGCAATTTTAAACAACTTTCCAATTTACTTCTGTAATCAGATTTGCTTTGTTCTCTTGGTATGTTTTATTGAAGAGTAAAACTAGGTAGGCTCATAAGAGCTCATGAGTGTGCACGTGTCTTTAGTACTCTGACAGCAGTGTTTTGCAACATTATTTGTATCTTTGTTATACAATATTGCTCAGGAGTGTGCATGTGTCTTTAGTACTCTTGACAGCAGTGTTTTGCTCATTATTTGTATCTTTGTTATACAATACAGTATTGCAGAACACTGCTGCCATAGAGTACTGAAGACACGTGCACACTCCTGAGCTCTTATGAGCCTAACTAGTTTTACTTTTCAATAAAAGATACCAAGAGATTTGATAACAGAAGTAAATTGGAAAGTTATTTAAAATTGCATGCTCTATCTGAATCATGAAAGTTTTATTTTGACTGTTCCTTTAAGCAGCGCTGTTAGGACGGCATGGAATGTCCTAACAGCGTGAAGTGATTAAGTTTGTAGGTTAAAGGGTTATGAAATCCCATTTTTTTTTTCTTTCATGTTTTTAGATACAGCACACAGTTGTAAACAACTATCCCATTAACATCAATTGGCATATTTGCTTCATTCCTTTTGTATCCTTTGTTGAAGTAGCATCATTGCATTACAGGAACCTATCTGAACACACTCAGTGAACCAATGATTAGTGGCATATATGTGCAGCCACCTATCAGCAGCTAGTTCCCAGTGGTGCATTGCGGATCGCGAGTCAACCTAGGTATTCTTTTTAACAAAGAATACCAAGAGAACAAAGAAAATTATCTTATAAAAGTAAATCGTAAAGTGGTTTAAAATGACGTTCTATCTGAATCATGAAACAAATGTTTTTGGTGTCATGTCCTTTTCACTGTCACATTTTCTTTCTATATGAATTAATATTTGTTGGGTTAATAATTTTTTATTCTCTTTAGTTGTAGCTGCCAATTATTGTAAAATGGCTAAAAGTGGTAAAAGAAACATATTGATTATATTTAGGGACTTTTTTAAACATGAAAACCCAATGGCAAAAAGAAAAAAAATATTATACCTGAAACAAACTTTGTATGATATTGGTATTGACTACCATGGAAACTGAGTATTCAAAACATGATTCCTATTGGAGGGCTATCCAGATATCAGCAGGTATGGAAAACCAATGTGACTGCTGTAATCACAAGCTCGGTACTATAGCCCAATAAATACAAATTCATAGTCACTGAACATTTCAGCATTAGGTTTTCTCACTTAAAGGGACATAACGAACAAAATGTTTATTTAATGATTCTGATAGAGCATACAATTTTAAATAACTTTCCAATTTACTTCTATTATCTAATTTGCTTGGTTCTCTTGGTGTCCATTGTTGAAAAGCATACCTAGCTAGGTTTAGCAGCTGGGAGCTAGCTGCTGATAGGTGGCTGCACATATATACTTCTTATCATTGGCTTACTGTTGTGTTCAGGGGGCTCCCAGTAGTGCATTACTGCTCCTTCAATAAAAGATACCAAGAGAATGAAACAAAGTTGTTAATAGAAGTAAATTGTAAAGTTGTTTAAAATTGTATGCTGGATCTGAATCGTGAAAGAAAAAAGGTTTGGTTTCATGTCCCTTTAATAACACTATGCCCTCTTAATTATAATGCTAAGCACAGAAGAAATGGATACTGAACTCAAAATATAATTCACAGTCTACTTTAAAAAATAGATAATCCCTTTATTACCCATTCCCCAGTTTTGCATAACCAACACAGTTATATTAATATACTTTCTTTTTTAAGACATGATGAGTCCACGGATCATCTTAATTACTAATGGGATATTCACCTCCTGGTCAGCAGGAGGAGGCAAAGAGCACCACAGCAGAGCTGTTAAATAGCTCACCCCTTCCCTCCCACTCCAGTCATTCTCTTTGCCTACGTTAGTGATAGGAAGAGGTAAAGTGATGTGTTAGTTTAGATTCTTCAATCAAGAGTTTATTATTTTTAAAGTAGTGCCAGATTGTGCTGCTTTGTTATAGGGTGTAGTAGAGCTTATGGTGGCTTTAAAGCAATGGGAACTTGTGGGACATCATTCTCACTGTACCTCCCATACTAATGCTGCCCTTACCAAGAAAATCTGAGGGATTTTTACTCAGGATTTTTATTATATTACAGGTCCATGGGAGAGAGAGGACCTCTTAAACCTGGAACTGCCTTGCTGTCAGGCAGAAAATGAGGAAAGTGCTGACTTTCTTTCTGGGGAGTTGAAGTAAACTCAGAAGACGGTTAGACACTTTATTTTTTATTTAGACCTCATTAAGTTTGACTCTTTACTATGGGTTACAGGGTTTATTTCTCCTAGGCGATTTAGGGGACACCTGGGACAGTTGAACGCATGGGATGTGATGCATTAGCTCTCCTCCCGGCGGTCTATTAGGCGACCGGGACTTTTGCATATTGATGTAGCTATTACTGTAAGCTCAATGTAAGGCTAACAGCTACCCAATGCTTTGAATGTTTCCACGTTCGTGCTGTGTGTCTGGGACGGACAGCTACCCAATGTATTACATTTTGCTGTGGGCTAATACTGCAGGCCCCATGTTGGTGGTTCCTTAGGCTGTATGTCTGGGAATGGCTGTTACTTGCACTTTACATTACTAGTGTTGCGGTTTCAGTGTATGGCTGACAGTTTCTGGGCGGTCTGTTGTTCTCCCGGCGCCTTCACTTGTTAAACATTAATGGCGACCGGGAGATGGCATTTGGTAACGCCCACGATGGGCGGAGTTTTGGTGTGGCGCCAATGTTGTTACGCGCCACTTTGCTACGCTTCTGTTATCGGAAGGATCAGAGGGGGTCAGCACAAAAGGCTTGAGTTTCTCTGACATCAGAACCAGAGCCGCAGACATGCGCACTAAAACCACTCGTTGCAATATGATAGAATTGTTTTTTTCATGCAGCACCCTGAGCTTTAGCTTCGAAAGAGTTGAGGACGCATAAAGCTTATTTAATAACATTTCCTCCTTCCGGTTTTCAGAAGTCACGGAGGTATTCTCCTCTAAATGCGTGCGCTTCAGACAGCGCTCTGATAGTTCAGAATTTAACAGTACTGACAATCCTTCATACTTGTTTCAACCATGTCTGCCCTTATAATAAAGATGTGTTTCTTTTTATCATTTAAGGAGACAGTATCTCTGGCTATATGTTATTTTTTCTAACAACTAATTCAGTCTTTATTTTATTACCCTAGTATATGTGAAACAGGTTACTTAAAGAAGGGTATATTATTTTTACTATCTCACATGCAGTGCTCTGCGGTTCCTTGTGATTTCCAGCTGGAATTGCTGCACAAGACATTGCTTTTTTAATGTCATGGTGATGTCTATGATCAGCATTGTTGGTAACTAATTTAGCTTGCCTCTGCTATCTGTAATAAGTTACTTTTAAAATTTAAAGGGACAGTAACGTTTTTTATGTGTTAATTTTTAGTAAAAATGTTCATTTTTTTCTGAGCCTACTCCTTTTTAGGGTGTTTGCTGTTTAGGAGTCTGTTAACTAAATTCTCTTATAGTGTCCCACCAAATTTTGTAGTCCACATGCAGTACCCTGTGATTCCTCTCTCACTCCTCTGGAGTTTCCCTACATTTCAGGCATTATATGTTTATTGGTGGAAAACCTTACTAGAGGAATTATTTTCCATGATCTTTGTGTGGTCGCTATTCCGACTGGTTCTTCCCTGTTACCTGAAAGGGGAAGATAATTCGAGATTATCTGAGAGGGAATTCTCAAGCTCAGATGGTATATTATTTTATTGGATCCTGGGGTTGTTTTTTCTTTCAGTTTTAGCTTGAACACCTCCATTTGTTACTTTAGGAGGTTTTAGCTACCCTGGGTGACTCCAACATTACCGGTGTAATCTATCCTAGGGCATCCGGTTAATTATAAGGAATGGAAGACACCGCATTCTCTATATTTCGAAGATGTTTCCCATAGCCGATTCAGCTAAGGAGGCTGGGCAAACATTCCTTAGGGTGGAAGGAGTAGCTTCCAGCTTAGCTAAGAGAACTACTATACCCTTAGAGGATAGTTGGGTTTTTCAAAAACTCTATGGCCAAAAATTGGAAATGATGTACACCAGGGCTTATAATGGCAACCAGCTGTGTAGCTTGTCTGATCCTACTATGTCAGAATCTCCCCTGAGTAATATCCAGGGTAGGATAAAAACTCTCAGATTGGCTAATTCCTTTATTTCAAATTCTTCCCTTCAAGTTTTCAAACTGGGAGCATTGTTTTCAGGTTTCTCTGTTCCAGCTCTTATAGTTAGAGCCTTGCTCTACGGATGTATGCTCTAAGCTTTTAGCAATTCCTTACAAGGAGAAGACCTTGTTGGGACCTGGCTTGTCGGAAATAATATCTTTTGAAATTTAGAGAATTTAAAAAAAGAAAAAGAATCCAATTAGCCTGCTGTTGAATCCTAGACAGCATGAAGGACATGCTCCCGATCTGCGATCGGATATTGTAGGGAGCAGAATTTCTGTCTTCGCTCAGGCTTAGGTTCAAGATGTTCAGGATCCCTGGGTAATAGAACATAGTGTACCAGGGATACAAATTAGAGTTAAAAAAAATTCCTCCCTTAGGCAGGTTTCTGCTTTCAGGATTATCTGCAAATCAGATAAAAGGAGAGGCGTTCTTACACCGCATAGGTGACCTCTCAGACCTGGGAGTGATTGGTCCAGTTCCAATACAGGTACAGGTTTGTGGTTTTTTATTCCAATAGGTTTGTTGCTCCCAGAAAAGAGTGAACCTTCAGACCACTTTTTAGATCTCAAGAGTCTAAATAAATTTCTTTGTGTCCCGTCCTTCAAGATGGAAACTATTCGTTCCATTCTTCCCTTGGTTCAAGATGGTCAATTTATGACAGCAGTGGATTTAAAGGACGCGTACCTTCATGTGCCATTCAAAGGAATCGTCTCAAGTTCTAAGGTTTGCATTTTTGGACAAACGTTTCGAGTTCGTGGCTCTTTCTTTCGGTCTTGCCACAACTCTGAGTTTTTTATCAAGATTTCACACAGACATGGTGTTATCCTTTTGGCGATCTTCCATGTGGAAGGTTTATTTGGATGGAGTTTCTTAGTACCAGGCACATGTGTAACTTTCTTGGGAACCATAGTAGTTTCCATGTCATTGAAGATTTTTCTGATAGAATGTTAAGACATCAGAGATCATCGATACTTGTCTAATCATTCAGTCCTCTCCTCAGCCTTCAGTGGCTCAGTATATGGAGGTAATCTGGCTGATGGTGGTGGCAAGGGACATCCATCCCGTTTACTCGGTTCCATTTCAGACCTCCTACAGTTAAGCATGTTCAGGCGGTGGATCGGAGATCATACAGATTTGTCTCCTCAAATTCTGCTGGAGCAGGAGACAAGGGATTCTCTTCAATGGTAGTTGTCTCTGGAGCATCTCTCCAAGGGATCCTGCTTTTACAGACCATCTTGGGTTATTGTGACAACTGACGCTAGCCTTTTAGGGTGGGGAGCAATCTGTGGCTCCCTAAGGGCTCAGGGGGTTTGGATTCAGCCAGAGTCTGTTCTTCCGTTAAACATTCTGGAGCTGAGAGCGATTATAAGGTTCTTCTGGCCTGGCCTCAGTTAGCCTCGGTCCAGTTTATCAGGTTCCAGTCGAACAAGAGAACGTCAGTAGCTTACACCGATCATTAGGGAGGAACGAGGAGTTCCATAGCGATGACAGAGGTATTCAATATAATTCAGTGGACGGAGGCCCATTCTTGCTTTTCTTTCTCGGGTCATTGCTCGAAGTGTGCAGGAGAGGGCATTAGTGATCCTCATAGCACCGGCTTCGCCTTGCAGGCTTTGATATGCAGACCTGGTGGACATGTCATCTCTGCCACCTTGGAGACTTCCGTTAAGGAAGGACCTTCTATTTCAAGGGCCCCTCCTTCATCCAACTCTGGTTTCTCATTAAGACCATGATTCAGGCTCGTAGGCCCGTCTCTAGAAACATTTATCATAGGATATGACGTAAATATCTCTATTGGTGTGAATCCATGGGCTACTCATGGAGTAGAGTTAGGATTCCTAGAATTTTATCATTTCTCCTGGAGGGTTTGGAGAAAGGTTTATAGTCAAGTTCCCTAAGGGGTCAAATCTCTGTCTTTATCCTTTTTGTTACACAGACATCGGGCAGATGTCCCAGATGTACAATCACATTTTCAGGCCTTGGTTGGGATCAGGCCTGTGTTTAAACCAGTTACTCCTCCATGGAATCTGAATTTAGTTCTCAGAGTTTTTCAAGGGGCTCTGCTTTGAGCCTATGCATTCCATAGATATTAAGTTGTTATCTGGGAAAGTTTTCTTTCTTGTTACTCTCTAGTGTAGCTTAATGTCTTGCACATCTGGTTGAGAAGCAGAGGGTTGAGAGTTTAAATCTACCCTCGGGTTCTGTTCATTTAATACAGAGAGTCAGAGCTCTCGGCATTACAATATGAGTCTCCTTATCTTATTTTTCCATCCAGATAAGGTTGCTTTATGTACTAAATTAGGATGTCTTCCTAAGGTTGTTTCTGATCGGAACAATAATCATGAGATTGTTGTTCTTTTCTTGTGTCCTAATCCTTCTTCTCAGAAGGAAAGACGTCTGCACATTTTGGACGCGGTCTGTGCTTTAAAGTTTTACCTGCAGACAACTAAGGACTGTCGTCAGTCTTCTTCTTTGTTTGTGGTTTTCTCAAGTGAACGCAAGAGACAGAACGCAACGGCTACTTCTCTTTCTTTTTGGCTGAGGAGTATCATACTTTTTGCCTTTGAGACTGCTGGGTAGCAGCCTCCTGAGAGAGTTGCGGCTCATTCCACGAGGGCTGTTGCTTCCTCATGGGCATTCAAGAATGCAGCTTCTGTGGAACAGATTTTTAAGGCTGCAACTTGGTCTTCTCTTCACAGTTTTTCAAAATTCTACAAATTTGACATTTTTGCCTCGACTAAGGCCGTTTTTGAGAGAGAGGTTCTTCAAGCAGTGGTGCCTTCCATTTAGGTTCCCTGTCTTGTCCCTCCCGTATCATCTGTGTACTCTAGCTTTGGTAGTGTATCCCATTAGTAATTAAGATGATCCGTGGACTCATCGTGTCTTAAAAAAGAAAGGAAAATTCATGCTTATCTGATAAATTTATTTCTTTTTTGACACGATGAGTCCACGGCCCGCCCTGTTTTTGTAAGACAGGTTGTGGGCTATTGTAAACTTCAGACACCTCTGCACCTTGGCTTTTCCTTTCTCTTCCTAACTTCGGTCGAATGACTGGAGTGGCAGGGAAGGGGGGAGCTATTTAACAGCTCTGCTGTGGTGCTCATTGCCTCCTCCTGCTGACCAGGAGGTTAATATCCCATTAGTAATTAAGATGATCCGTGGACTCATCGTGTAAAAAAAGAAATACATTTATCAGGTAAGCATACATTTTCTTTTTAACCTCTATGATCTTATATATAAGCCTCTGCAGACTGCCCCTTATCTCAGTTCTTTTGACAGATTTGCATTTTAACTAATCAGTGCTGACTCATAAATAACTCCATGGGAGTTCGCTCATTGTTATCTATATGGCACACATGAACTAGCAGTGTTTAGCTGTGAAAAACTGTCAAAAAGCACTGAAATAAGAGGCTGCCTTCAATGGCTTAAAAATCATTTTGAGCCTACCTAGGTTTAGCTTTCAACAAAGAATACCAAGAGAATAAAGAAAATTTGATGATAAAAGTAAATGTCATGCCCTGTCTGAATCATGAAAGTTTAATTTTGACTTAAAGGGACAGAAAGCCCTAAAATGTTTTTTCATAATTTGGATAGAACATACAATTTTAAGCAACTTTCCAATTTGCTTCTATTATCACATTTGTTTCATTCTCGTGCTATCCTTTCTTGAAGAAGCAGCAATGCACTAATGACAGCTAACTGAACACATCTGGTTAGCCAATCACAAGAGACAAATGTGTGCTGGTACTAATCAGCAGCTAGCTCCCACTAGTGTAGGATATGTGCGTATTATTTTTCAACATGGGATACCAAGAGAACAAAGCACATTTGAAAATAGAAGTGGATTTAAAAGTGTCTTAAAATATCTGACTTTCCTATCCCTTTAAGCAGTCTGTGGGGATGGGTAGGTAGTGAGAAACAGCGGTGGGAAGTATTTTTTTTCCACTGCTCCCAGAGAGGCAGGACTGGGTTCAGTAGAATTCACAATATACTTGATGATAGCACCTCATTTTTATTTGTCCTTAATTTGTCACATCAAATGACGCTGGTATTTCTGTGGACTACAAAACAACAATATTGCCGTTTTAAATGCCTTTAAAACATTTATTTTGTATACAAGTCTTTTGCAATGCAGTTTATTTAAAATGAATGAATTGCAATTTATTTATATATGAATAATGATTTTAGTGTCCCTGAAGTCTGATGATCATTTGACATAATATAGCAAATAGGAGACAATCCAAAAAGTAGTTCTAATTGATGTTTTACATTTTGTTGGAGTCCAGTTATTTACTAAATTCTGTTGTTTGTCCTTAGAGATGTCTTAATTGGCTGAGTCATGGGATTTCCTGATTATGATAAAAAAAAAAAAGCTGTTGTTGGCTATTGAGGTTCTTCTAGTGCCCCATCGTCTTTCTAGATAATTCTTTCAGTTCTCTTATCTCCCCTTACATGTTCTGCCTCTCTTTCCTGTGTGTTATTGCAGACATATACACTCAGCCTGACTACAGTAGCATCACTGGTCTCTGTCAAATTATTTTTTCTGTACCAGTCAGGAACTTCTGTCAGCTGAAAAGTTTCCAAAGTCAACTGGGTTGATCAATGTTTGCTTACTGAGATTTTTTTAAGGAACATTTTTCCCATTTCATTTTGGACATAAAATGTTTTACCAGCAAATGAGATGTTGAATAGTATTTTTCAAGTACCTATATACAGTGGAAGGTGCAAACAAAAATATTTATATAATGTCTATTGTCTATCTTTCCCGGACAAATTACACTTTACACACTTCTAATACCACCTTCTTCTAGTGTCTTGCAAGTTCATATTCAGACTGTATTTTCCAGGCAAATATACTGTGCGGAGTCTGAGCCCTCCCAGTGTATTTCTTCATTTGCTGTTATAAGCATACTGCATGCGATATTAGCACAATACTGAGGCTTCAATGCCCTACATAATAAAATACATGATTCTTAATTGTAGCCAAAGCCTGGGAGCCAATGTGTAGCACTAGTTCTGGTCCTCACCTTCCCTTATTTATTAATATTATGTTTCTAGTCTAAGAACTGTAGAGGCAGGGCTGGACTGGGAATAAAAAGCAGCCCTGGGAAATTCTGAGATCAGTCCTATTTTCCGTTGAGTCAGTAGAATGCGCACACCCTATTTTTCTCAAAGGGGATTATCGGGATACTCCTTCCCCTAATATTATTTTTCAGAATTATATTATAAAAAAAAGTGCTTGATTGTTGTTATATGCAACCTAAAACCCAATTGCATTCATTAATAACCCCATTAAATTGTATCTTTCCAGCCCCAGCTGCTGCAGCCCACCAGGAAATCTCCTGGTTTCCTGGTAGGCCAATCCGGCCTTGTGTAGAGGCATTTTGTAGTAGTCTAACAGGGGCTGCCAGCATAAAGCTTCATGGTGTCAAAGGATCTTTAAACAATAATAAAATATTGATGAGCTAATAGATCATTTTCTTATTGTACTATTGCTTGCAGAGCAAAAGGGGTGAAACAACATAGTTAAAGTCAGCTTCTGAGCTAAAATGCACTGCGGTTCCTGGGCTAAACACAGCCAGTGAGCGTGGCTATGCATATACGTCACCTGATTAGCTCAGTGCTGTATTTAGACCAGTTGATCATTTCCTTTGATCTGATTTTGAAGTGTAAGCACCAAGCCCAGAGCATGGGTAAATGTTTAAATAATCTTATTGCCATGGCAACAAGTATGCATGGGCAGAATTTTGTTATTCAGCAATCGGCTTATTATCAGGGCTGTGTACCTCCTTATCTGCAAGGATGAAGTCCTCATAATAGGAAAAATCCCAATCCCAGTTACATTTGTATGTTTTATTACAACTTGTAGTAATGGAAGGTAAAATATATTTAGAAGACTGAGTAGATAATTTAGTTCTGAGGCCTGACCTCCAGTATATATGGAAATCTGCAACAATGTAATGATCTGCAAGTGCCCATACACTTGGCATACCACCGTATCAATCAGTAGAGGACCTACTCAACAGATGGCCCTGGTGCAAAAATGTTTGGTCTCCCCAGAGGTAACTCAGTAGTAAGCAATAGTAATAAAATTAATGCTGCTCTGTATAATAATTTTGAGGATAAATAGATGGACCTGCAACCTGCACTAATAAAAGTCTCCCTTGCATTAGAATTGTACACATCCTGCACAAGCCTATGTATAGACTGGTTGATATGGGCCCCCTCAGCACCTAGGCCCTGGAGCCACCGCACCTGCTGCACCAATGGTAGTTCAGCCCATGGTATCAATAATTCAGCAGCATTTGTGCAATAATCTTTATCTTTATTGAAAGCATTCCTATACTAATTAATCTGTCATGTTTCTGCATGCACATCCACAAAAACGAACAAGGAATACTAAATACATTTTATGCACCTCCCTCTAATCATGGGTACAGCCATTGTGACGGATACCCCGGCTACCCCGACTGGGTAGCTCCGCCAAGAGGGGTCCTGCTTCCTCCCTGCCGACTGCAGCTGTGTAGCTGGCAAGTGACCACAGCCTGTAGCCCACCCTGATACCTGGACCGCACCAGTGTTCAGGGTCCCACCCTGTGGCAGATGCCGGCTACCCCAACTAGGTTGCTCTGCCAGAGGGTCCTTCCTCAACCTGGAACAAGCCGCTATGTAGCGGAGAAAGTGATTATAGCAGGAGCCCACCCAAATAACTAGACAGACTAGCATTCAGGTGAAACGAGAATTGATTTATTAGGAAACACACACTCCTTTTATACACAGACAAAGGGTCTTATAGCAGCTACAGTCCCACAGAGTCCTAGGACACACAGGTGGTGGTTTCGGGGTGATCCCGGGGGAGCGGCAGTACTTCCATGGTGTCATTTGAAAGCTCTCAATCCCGAGATGCAACGTGATTCGTTACTGGGGACCAGAGTTACAGCCTGGTAAACAGGGCCGGACTGGGAAATCAGACCGGCCCTGGAAATTTGTATAGACCGGCCCAGCCACGCCCCCTCCAAGCCAGCCACGCCCCCTCCAGTCCAGCCACGCCCCCTTCAGCCCAGGCCATACACATTCTGAAACTTGCCAGAAATAATGCTGCAGTGCTCCCCTCCCTCACGTAAACCTCCCAGACCCCTTCAGTGCTAAATACTTTTGTGTTAAAATCACAAAAGTATTCCATTGAGCAATGATAATTTTTTTATTGGACTAACTATATATTATAAATGTATAGTTAGTCCAATAAAAAAAGTATCATTGCTTAATGCAATACTTTTGTGATTTTGAGATATATATACTATATATATATATATATATATATATATATATATATATATATATATATATATATAAACATATATATATATATATATATATATATATATATAAACATATATATATATATATATATATACACAATACACATATACACACACACACTTTTTATATTTATTTATATATATATATATTATATACACACATACACAGACATTATATATATATATATATATATATATATATATTTGTGGTATTTCTTTAAGGTGTTTGTGTGTACCTAGACTAAACAACACATCAATGAGTATGATTAGGAAGCACATTTTACACACAAGACACAAATAATAGGGAACAAATGGGTTAACTAAACTTTAGAACTCAGCAGAGAGGGAGGCTGACCGCACTTGCCCAGGTTACATTAATAAGAAGAGATAACCTCTGACTCCTCTTACCTCTCATTTCATTCAGCATGGCTCTCTCATCCAGAAAGAAGGAGGGGGAAGAGGATTGCAGACAGTGCCGTGCTCTCTGACAACACCGGAATGTTTTTAACATGAGCTGGCCATGCGGGAGCTGACAGTCAGAGTATGCACAGGAGCACGGAGAAAACGCAATTCAATTCCCTGCTACAGTCAACGGGGGTCAGACAAGGAGGAACAAACTGGCTGGCTGGCTGGCTGCTGCCTTTGCAGAAACAAAACAACATGGCTAATTGTAATATTCCAAAAGTTTAACGATCGCATAGTGTATATTTCTATCTGCAAATTTGCAAATAGTAGTTTGCTCAAACTTGCAGATAGAAATATAGACAATGTGAATCTGCGATCTTTTTGGAATATTCCATATACAGCTGCCTCTGTCAGCCAGGCTGGACTTACCTCCTGCTTCCACTGTCACAGCGCACCGCTCACACGGACCCCCACACACAAACTTGAGTGCCTGTGCCACTGCCCCCCCACAGCCAGTTAATAAAAATAATTTTTATATACAAAATAGTATTATTAATAAAAAATAAGTTACCTTCCTTAATCTATCTGCAGTGGCAGCAGGCCCTCTAAGATGCTGAATTGCACGACCGACTTGTCAGTCTGCCCGGAGGCGGAGCATAAGCTGAGTGAGGAGGAAGAGGAGCACTGCCACTGACTGAGAAGCCCGGCAGCGGCCAGTTTACAGTATAGCATAATTAATTATAAATAAATATTCAATATTCGCCCTCTCCACCTATGCAAATTATTTCAAATCATATTCAAATTGAAAGCCATTGCTTGCATGCGCAGCCCTTGAAGCCAACTAGCCGGCTGCCGCTAATTGAATGATGATGCTACTCTGCTCTCTATTGCAGCAGCCAGCCCAGAGAGCTGACTCAGCTGCCGGCCCACGGGATTTTTCCCGGTATCCCGGCTGCCCAATCCGGCCCTGCTGGTAAAGATAGGGAGTAGGGGTGTCCAAAACCCCCGGTTCCCAAAGGAGCTCCCCTCCGGCAATCCCTTCGGCAATCACCCCACCTCTTGTCCTCCCCAGGGGCTACCAATCCCCAGAAGAGCGGAGCTCTGAGGCAAAGGGTCGCTGGAGTGACCATGGGTAAAGTTAGCTGGTGTCCAGCATGAAGTGGCCGACTGGGCGTTCCAGGAGCCCGGCTAGCCTGAGAGGGGTTAGGCGGGTATCCGTTGTGGTGCGGCCAGCTGGCAGTTCCAGGAGCCCGGCCAGCCTAGAAGGGTTTTCCCGGTCAGAGATCAGCTCTTCTCTGACAATGTTCACATTACAAAACAGGTCTTGGAGATTGCAGTTGATCTCAGGATCCCAAATCCACTGAGAAACAGGAGGGAGTGAGGTAGTAGGGGGTAGGGGTTTAACCCTTGCAGCCCGGTATCCTTGACAGCCATTTTGCAACCTAGGTTACACGTAGGTATCTGAAGTAGAGTTGCCGCATGTGTTTAAACAGACCAGCACTGGAATGTAGTGAAAGATTTCAACATGGCGGCACTCATGATTAGATGGATGTGGGAAATAACCTCAATACTATGTTTATAAAATGTATTTAGTGTTTAATGTCCCTTTTTAATGTTTTCACTTTTCACCTTCTGTAGTCTCAAATGATATTCAGTGAAGTGGTCCTATGAAAATAAGCATTGCATCTGCTGGATGTAGAACTGTATGCTAAGTACTGCTGATGGAAAATAAATTATTTTGTTGGGGCTCCTAATGCATTTTATTAGTTATGCATACAAAGTGCTTCCTGGTTGTAACTTTGTTATATACATGGAATCTAATTAAGCTAATACACCAGTGACTCATAATTGCAGGGCTATAGGAGCTGCTCAGTATCTGGAATATTTGTGGCAAACTTTTTTTTTTTTTTTAAATATTTGTTCTGTAGGTCTTTGCAGTAATAAAATAAAAATGATGCAAGCTGGAACAAAGATTCTAGCTGTATGTTTTGACCAGATGCCATAGCAAATGATGATCAACATTCCAGTGTTCTTGTATAAGCTCATCAGAACCATATCAGGGTGTTTTATCTTTTTAAAAAATCACTGTTTTTGATGGGTATTGTAACTTTTTGCACTTTTTTGCAATCACGTTTAAAGTAAAAAAAAAAAAAAATGTATTCATTATATGTATGTGGGTGTAGAAGTGGTCTGGAAAAGAGGAAAATGAATCAGATTTTGGCAGCAGAATCTGGCTAAGGAAATGCAGATTTGGAACTGACCAAGAAGTGGTAGGAAGAGGTGGGGCCCCTTATCTCTGATTTTTAAACGTTGTGCAGATGCTTATACAGATGTTAATTTCTAACATAAGTTATTAACCTGACTTATAAAACAACAGTACACAATGGCACTAAAGCTTACAGATTGCCAATAGATTTGTTGGAACTTGTTTGACACTTCTATCCCATTTATGTTGGTTTCTTCACCAATATCCCTTTTGCCAGGCTGGGAATTTAAGGTGTGTGCAGCCAATAAATACATCTACGGATTCCTATGTCAGGGTGTGTCTTGTATCAGCGATGCACAATTCCCAACATTAGAGGTGCATGGAGCTATAAACGGTTAAACCTAGATAACCTAAAGTATTAGCCACAAAATATACCTTTTATGCAAAGAAAAATGATAGTGTATGTATGAAGTGCCAGGCGTGAATACAAAAATAGTTTTATTCACTTGAATTTATTACAAATACAATTGCAAAACTGAAGCTGGTCCTTAAATGCTGACCCTGCTGCAGCGCAGATTACAATTTTTTAAACTGTACTCTGGATTTTTAGCCAGGGTGGTGAGTAGAAGGTAATTATGTATTCATTAATCACATTTATTCCCTTCATACCTTTTTATCAGTAAAGACACAATGTTTAAAACACTGATGTACAAAGTAACGTAGTGAGTTACCACTTGTAAATTTCTAGAGAAATACAGACCTATTAAAGCTTTTTACAAATATAACGCCTCCTATGTTGGAGACAAATTATACCATCTTGTAAAAAATACAATCCTTGTACCCGCTTGTGGGGATGTGCAGGAAGTAATAGATCCTGCACAAATTAAGTAAAAATAAAATAAAAGGTCAAAACCTTTTAAAATGATGAATAATACACATTGCAATGAGATCTATTAGGTATAACCCACTGGTTTTTTTTTTATAAAACAATTAAACAGACTGTTTTTTTATTTCTTCAAGCTAGAAATACCATTCATTCTAATGTTTATATAGTTTCTACCAATAGAATTAATACTTCATGCATCTAGCGTTATTTGAGTGGACGATCCATATTTACTTTCAACTTATCCATAGCAATGCCACTATGGCACCTTTTTAAAGCAGTTTTTATGTGCTAATCGTCTTAATTATATGTCGTCATAGTGCTTTTATATTCTCATTCATAATGGGGACAGAATACTTGCTAGTATAATTAGAAAGTAATGCAAATACTGATGTGTAAATATTTGTTTAAATCATTCAGGCCATATGGTTTGACTGTCAGTAAATCAATTTCCATTATGCATAGAGAAGAGATTCCTCAATATCTCCTCCTTGAGTCCCAAGTGACGTTTGTAGGAAGACAGTTAACATTAGTTATCTTTGTATAACATTTACACCATTTCTGAAACAGTTGCCAACACTGAGTAGCACTTTTCCTTTATGATGATCTCTGGTTCCATTTGTTATGATGTTAGCATGTTCTGACTTGTGTAGCCATTCCTACATAGGACTTGTACATCAACAATTTGTAATAACATGAAAGTTTTGATTTAGTTTGTGGATCTGGCCAAATCTTTCTAGCTAGTAAAGGTTTATTGTATGCACTTGTGAACATATTGATCATTGTTGTATCTTTCAATTAAACAATCTAAAAAAGAAATTTGAACTTGATGTCTCAGTAGAAAAAGCAATTGTATTCATTATTTACAGCAGGGCTCGACAAATCCAGGAGCCTGGGAGACACTGGCTCCTAGAATTTTACCCCTGGCTCCTAACTTTTTGGGTTATTCTCCATATATCTATATACAAATCCAACTGTCTGGCTCCTAAAAAATATGCCTGGCTCCTAAATATTCTTATTGGCTCCTAATTTTTGAACATATTCGTCAAGCACTGATTTACAGAAATTCCTCTAGTTTTTCTTGAGTACCTTCCAACATCACAAATATATTGTCATTATATCTGATCCATACTGTGTTATTATGTGTTACAAAGTTAAAGGGATATGAAACCCAACATTTTTCTTTCAGATAAGTATGCAATTTTACTAATTTACTTCTAGCATCATTTTTTTCTTTGTTCTCTTTTGTTGATCAGCAAGGATGCAAGCTTAGGAGCCAGCCCATTTTAGGAGCACTATATGACAGCAGTTTTGCACAAATGTTATACATTAGCAAGAACACTAGAGGGCAGCACTATTTCCTGACATGTAGAGCTCCAGATGCCTACCAAGGTATCTATTCAACACAGAATATCATGGGAATGAAGCAAATTTGATGATAAAAGTAAAATGGAAACTTCTTTAAAATTGTATGCTCTGTCTGAATCACAAAATAATGTTTTTGGGTTTCATATCCCTTTGAAAGGCAAATGCTTAAAGGGACAGTAAAGTAAACATTAAAGGGACATGGAACCCCCAAAAATTCTTCATGGTTCAGAATACAATTTTAAAACCATTTCCAATTTACTTCTATTATCAAATTTGCTTTATTCTATTGTTGTTCTTTGTTGAAGAGATATCTAGATAGGTAGCGTGCACATGTCTGAAGCACTACATGACAGGAAATAGTGCTCCTGCTAATGTATAACATTGTTGCAAAACTGCTACCATATAGTGCAGCACACACGTGCACACTACTGAACGTACATTTATGTTTTTCAAGAAGACATTTTGAAAATAGAAGTAAATTAAAAATTTGTTTGAAATTGTATGTTCAATCATGAAAGAAAATGTTTGGGTTTTATGTCCCTTTAAATGCTCATGATTCAGAGCAATTTTCAACAACTTTCAATTTTACTTCTATTATCAATTTTGATTATTTAGTATCCTTAAAGGGACAGTCTACAATAGAATTGTTATAATTTTAAAAGATAGATAATCCCTTTATTACCCATTACCCAGTTTTGCATAACCAACACAGTTATATTAATATACTTTTTACCTTGTATCTAAGCATCTTCTTCCACCCCCTGATCACATGAAGGTGTATTTATTATCTGTTGTCTTGAATTTAGCATTGTGTTGTGCTAACTCTTAAATAACTCCCGTGCCTGAACACAGTGTTATCTATATGGCCCACATGAACTAACATTCTCTTGTTGTGAAAAGCAATTAAAAAAGCATGTGATAAGAGGCAACCTTCAAGGGCTTAGAAATTAGGATATGAACCTACCTAGGTTTAGTTTCAACAAAGAATACCAAGTAAACAAAAGCAAATTTGATTATAAAAGTAAATTGGAAAGTTGATTAAAATTACAAGTCCTATCTGAATAATGAAAGTTTAATTTTGACTAGACTGTCCCTTTAATTATAGAGTAATCTTAGGTGAGCTCAGGAGCATTCACGTCTTAAACATCTGGCAAATATTTGCAACAAAGTTTAAAACAATATTATACATAGTTGCAAACTTTGCTGCCATAGAGGGTCTGTAGCATTCTATGGCTGCTGTGTTTACAACTATGTATAACATTGCTATAAACATTGTTGTAAACACTGCGCCAGATGGCTAAAGACATGTGCATGCTTCTGAGCTCACCTAGTTTTACTCTTTAATAAAGGATATCAAGAGAAGTAAGCAAATTGATAATAGAAGTAAATTGGAAAGTTGTTCAAAATGCCATGCTCCTTCCATCCATTTGTTTTATTTTTAATATACTGTCCCTTTAACAAAATGCATATAAGAAAAGAGACTTGTATGTCCCTTTAATGGGTGAAACAGTTCAGTCTCTCACTGACTGCAATGTTCTCTGCCTTCTTTTGAAGGGCTGGACTAGGGAGCTGCTCATAAAATACCTTTTATTTAAAATATGAATAATGTAGTAATGTTTATTTCCTTCTTAATATAAGGAGAGTCCACTCCTTACTGTTGGGAAATACTGAACCTGGCCACCAGGAGGAGGCAAAGACACCCCAGGAACAGTCTTAAAGGGATAGGAAAGTCCAAATTAAACTTGCATGATTCAGATAGAGCATGTCATTTTAAGACACTTTTATATTCACTTCTATTTTCAAATGTGCTTCGTTCTTAGTATCCCTTGTTAAAAAATGAATATGCACATATCATACACTAGTGGGAGCTGCTGCTAATTGGTGCCTGCACACATTTGTCTCTTGTGATTGGCTAAATAGATATTTTCAGCTTCCTGTCAGTAGTGCAATGCTGTCCCTTCAGCAATGGATAACAAGAGAATGAAGAAAATTTGATAAAAGAATTAAATTGGAAAGTTGTTTAAAACTGTATGTTCTATCTGAATCATAAAAGAAAATGTTGGGGTTTACTATCCCTTTACATACCTCTCCCACTTCCCCTATCCCCCAGTCATTCTTTGCCTTTTGTCACAAGAGGACGGTAGAGAAGTGTCAGAAGATTTCAGAGTTGTTCCTCAGGAGGAATATATGCCATTCGTTATGAAACTGGACTTTTAAGTAGTCTTGTCAGCCTCTCAGTGAGAGCATTGATGAAAGTTAGCGTCTGGAGATGCAGGGAGAGTCTTTCTGCGAACCCATCCAGACTCCTGCTAACAGCTCCTTAAGCAACCAGTGTTGACGAGTTTCACTGTCTGCTTTCTTCACTGAAGTCCATGTCAGGAGCGATGCTACAAGACTGTCACATGTTATGTTATGTTGCACAGCACGGATTCTAGTAAGATCGTTTCAATTTTTACTGATGTTGAAATTGCTGAAGACAGGGTCACAGTGTGACTCCTTTTATCTTTACAGAATCATGGGTTAACATCTCCTGAGGGAGGTTTTTGAACAGTGGGGATTAATCAAATGTGTTCTTTGATTTATGTTACTTTATGTGTGAGATTTATTATGGCTCATAGACTGTTATGCGGTAATGGAACATACAGGTGTTTTTACTTTCACTTTGAATGCTGCGCAGCTTGTAGCTTGGCACGCTTTTTCTCATAGCAGGGGCAGTCCTGCATTGCGCACTACGTGACCGGTTGTCGTTTTCTCTTTCCTGACTGAGCTAGCTGTCGGAGAGGTCACTTTTTCTCTGGTTGCCTGGGTCTAGGAGGTGGTGAGTGCCCTAGTCATTGGGGGTATAAAAGTGCAGTTTTTGTGAGAAATAAAAAGTGCATTTATTTGTATCCTACTGTTGTTAGCGCAAGCTATGGAGGATCCTGATATGCTTCAGGGTACTCCCTCTATGCCTAATAGTAATACCTGTCAATATTGTGAGGAGGCCTTTGGTGTGCCCGCCCTCTCAACTATGTTCCATATGCAGCAACAAGGTTATTATGGCTAAGAAGGTTAACCCCTTTAGTATGACTGAGCCGTCCACCTCTGAGGACTTGCCGTCCCGTGAGGTGCATACCCATCAATCATCTCCATTGTCACATGCAGCTTCCCATAGCACGCCTGATCCTCCGTCTGGAGGGAGCGTTTTACCATCAGACTTTACCGTGCAGTTAAAGACGGCGGTGTCTGAGGTCCTTAGTGCTCTAACTCGTCCTGCTAAGCGCAAGCGAAAGGTTAAACATAGCTCTCCAGTCCAGGGGACATCCAGTGATTTGCTTGCTTTGTCTGCCTTTAAGTATCCCAGAATGGGTCACACTCTAAATCGTCAGAGGGTGAAATTTCTGGATTGGAGTCTGCTACCTCTAAGCCTCCGGCTGTGGAGGAGCCAGCCTTTAGATTTAAAATTGAACACCTAGCTTTAATTCTAAAGGAGGTTGTATCGACATTAGAAGTTTCAGAGACCAAGTTGTCTGATGAACCTTTGATCCCTAAATTAGACAGAGTGTACGAGGACAGGGTAGCCCCACTAACTTTTTCTGTATCTGTAAAAATGGCGAATATTATTAAAAAACGAATGGGATAGAAATGCATCTTCCTTTTACTTTGTCTGTAATGAAATGATTCCCGGACTCTCAGCTGGAGTTGTGGGGTTCCGTCCCTAAGGTGGATGGTGCTATCTCCACGTTAGCTAAGCGTACTACAATCCCTCTTATGGATAGCTCGTCTTTAAGAGAGCCGATGGGTAAAAAGATGGAAACTTTTCTCAGAAAAATGTTTCAGCATACGGATATTTATTTTAACCGGCAGCGGCAGTTGCCTCGGTTGCTGGAGCTGCGGCCTACTGGTACGACTCCTTAACTGAATTGATTGAGGTGGAGGGTCCCCTCGACGTTATCCAAGACAGAATTAAGGCTTTGAGAATTGGTAATTCTTTTATCTGTGATACAAACATGCAGATTATTCGCCTGAATGCTAAAATCGCTTGTTTCTCAGTGCAGACACGTCGGGCGCTCTGGCTGAAGTTTATTTGGTCCAAGCCTGGACTCTATTATCTCTGCGGTTACAGGGGGCAAGGGTGCCTTGCTACCGCAGGATAAAAAGAACAAATCTAAGGGACAAGAATTTAATTTTCGTTCCTTTCATTCTGAAAAGTCCCAACATCAGTAGTCTTCCTCTAAGCCCGAGCAAGCCAAGAGCACTTGGAAGCCTGCTCTATCCTGGAATAAATCGAAGCAGAAGATGAAGCCCACCGAAAACAAGTCGGCATGAAGGGGCGGCCCCCGATCCAAAGCTGGATCGTGTAGGGGGCAGACTGTTGCTGTTTTCAGATGCTTGGTCCAGGGACGTGCATGATCCATGTGTCCTAGAGGTCATAGCTTAGGGATACAATGTAGGTTTTAAATCTCATCCACCCAATGGCAGATTTCTCCTCTCAAGCCTGTCTTTAAAACCAGAAAAGAGGGAAGCCTTTCTGGAGTGTGTGCAGGATCTGTCCTCCTTGGGGTTCATTGTCCCGGTTCCTATCGCAGAAAGAGGTTTGGGATACTACTCAAACCTGTTTGTGGTCCCAAAGAAAGAGGGAACTTTCCGTCCAATTCTGGACCTAAAGTGCTTAAACAAATTTCTAAATGTCTCCTCGTTCAAAATGGAGGAAATTAAGGTCCATTCTTCCTCTAGTTCCGGAAGGACAGTTAATGACCACTATAGATCTGAAGGATGCCTACCTTTACGTTCAAATCCACAGGGACCACTTCCAGTTTCTAAGGTTTGCGTTTTTGGATCAGCACTTCCAGTTCATTGCACTTCTATTTGGTCTAGCTACGGCCCCAAGAATTTTTACAAAGGTTCTAGGAGCTCTCCTGGCCATCGCCAGAACCCAAGGTATAGCAGCAGCTCCCTACTTGGATGACATTCTGGTTCAAGCACCATCCTCTTGGCTAGCAGAGGACCATTTGGTATCTCTTCTCTCTCTTCTTTGATCACATGGATGGATAAACTTAGATAAGAGTTCTCTCATTCCAAGCACCAGGGTAGAATTCCTGGGTACTATAATAGATTTAATATCCATGAGAATATTTCTAACCAACCATAGACGGTGCAAGCTAGCTTCGCCATGTCTTGCCCTCCGGACCTCCTTAAGGCCATCTGTGACTCAGTGTATGGAGGTAATTGGTCTCATGGTGTCCAGCATGAAAATTATTCCCTTTGTCAGGTTCCGTCTCAGGCCGCTACAGTTGTGCATGCTGAGGCAGTGGAACGGTGATCATTCGGATCTGTCTCAACAGATTTCCCTGGACAACCGTTCGAGAGAATCACTGTATTGGTGGCTCTGTCCAGATGATCTGTCTTGAGGGACATCCTTTCTCAGACCATCCTGGGAGATTGTGACTATGGACGCGAGCCTCTCAGGATGGGGAGCTGTTTGGGGTGCGAAAAAGGCACAGGGCCTGTGGTCTCAGGAGGAACGCTCCCTCCCAATCAACATTTTGGAGCTTCGAGCAATCTACAATGCTCTGAAGGCTTGGCCTCTTCTGGGTTCGCCCCGGTTTATCGGATTCCAATCAGACAATATAACCTCGTGGCTTACATCAACCATCGGGGGGAATGAGAAGCTCCCTAGCAATAAGGGAAGTATCTCGGATTCTGGAGTGGGCGGAGGCCCACAGCTGTTCGCTGTCAGCGATCTACATTCCGGGTGTGGACAACTGGGAAGCGGATTTTCTCAGCAGACAATCTTTTCATCCGTGGTAATGGTCTCTCCATCCTGAAGTGTTTGCAGAGATATGCTACAGGTGGGGGACGACAGAGATAGATCTCATGGCGTCTCGTCTCAATACCAAACTACCCAGATATGGGTCAAGGTCTAGGGACCCTCAGGCAGAGCTAATAGATGCATTAGCGGTGCCTTGGAGGTTCAATCTAATCTACCTTTTTCTGCCATTACCACTCCTTCCTCAGGTAGTGGCCCACATCAAGCTGGAGCAGGCGTCAGTTATACTGATTGCTCCATCGTGACCGCAAAGGACGTGGTTCACGGACCTAGTGAGGATGTCATCTTCTCCTCCATGAAAATTACCTTGTCGCAGGGATCTTCTGGAACAAAGTCCTTTTGTTCATCAAAATCTAGATTCTCTGAGGCTGATTGCGTGGAGATTGAACGCTTAGTCCTAGCCAAGAGAGGTTTTTCTGAGAGAGTTATTGACACTCTTATCCAAGCTTGTAAGCCAGTTACTTGTTGCATCTATCATAAGGTGTAGAGAACCTACTTATTCTGGTGTGAAGAGCGTGGTTTTCCTTGGCATAAAGTTAAGGTTGCCAGGATTCTGTTTCTCAAGGATGGTCTGGAGAAGGGTCTTTAGGCCAGTTCCCTGAGGGGTCTGATTTCGACCTCATCTGTTTTACTCACGAGTACAAAAGAAAAAATATATGCAGCGCTAAACAATGAATATCACCATGTATCCTGGAATATGGTAGAAAGCTTGTGGTTAGAGTTGGTTAATATTAAAAGCACAGTTGAATCAGTAACAGGATGCAGCTGTACACAAATCCGTGGGTTTCTTGTCCACCGATGCAAAGAACATAGGAGCTGGAAAATACAAGGGAGACAGCGCAATCCTCGATTCGAGGCAGTATTTATTCAAAATTGATACAAAGACACTCTAGTAGTATCATACTCACTAGACAATAAAAACAAATATGTCCATAAATGAGTGTAGATTCGAAAGGAAGATGCGGTAAGCTTGCACAAGTCAGTCCTCTGTTCACGTTAGGCAAACGATCTCCGTTTCAGGGTCCCCGCCAGCAACAGTAGCAGAATAGCTGACGTCATGTCAAAACACCTTTCTACGGATCCTTGATGAGGAAAAAAGAAAACTCTATGCGTTTCGCCGGTTGAATGCCCCGGCTTTCTCAAGAGTGATCCACTTGTTAGAAAGGAGTCTGATTATATAGCCATAAAAATGGGTGGTGTTGATTGATCCGTTTTCATAGTAATATTTTATTATGAACTGTTCCTTTGATGTTTTAATGATTTTTAGTTTTGTCATATATGAATTGTTATGTTTTTTTTAACATATGAAATGCTGTTTTTTATATTGTATATTTCACATTGTTTATTTATTTATTATATTTTTGTTATATATATATATATTCATAATGATTTTGAAATCACATCATTATGAATTATTGTCTAATACTGGTGGATCAACTGACTAAATACCATTTGGACTTTACTCACAATAATCCAGTTGTTGTCATTTGTATTTATGCAAGAAAACGGATCAATCAACACCGCCCATTTTTATGGCTATACAATCAGACTCCTTTCTAACGAGTGAATCACTCTTGAGAAAGCCAGGGTGTTCAACCGGTGAAACGCGTAGAGTTTACTTTTGTCCTCATCAAGGATCCGTAGGAAGGTGTTCTGACGTGACGTCAGCTATTCTGCTACTGTTGCTGGCGGGGACCCTGAAACGGAGATTGTTTGCCTAGCGTGAACAGAGGACAGACTTGTCCAAGCCTACTGCATCTTCCTTTCAAATCTACACTCATTTATGGGCCTGTTTGTTTTTATTGTCTAGGGAGTATGATACTACTAGTGTGTCTTTGTATAAATTTTGAATAAATACTGCCTTGAATTGAGGATTGCGCTGTCTCCCTTGTATTTTCCAGCTCATCTGTTTTACTGCACAAGAGGCTCTCTGAGCTTCCAGATGTTCAGTCTTTTGTTAGGGCTCTGATAAGGATCAGACCTGTGTTCAGATCTTCGGCTCCCCCTTGGAGTCTGAATCTGGTTCTTAAAGTTTTGCAACAGGCTCCGTTTGAGCCTATGCATGAAATTGATATTAAATTGTTGTCCTGGAAAGTTCCCTTTCTACTGGCTATTGCCTCGGCGCGCAGAGTATCTGAGATTGCCGCCTTGCAATGTGAGCCTCCTTATCTGGTGTTCCATTCGGATAAGGCTGTCCTACGTACTAAGTTAGGTTTTCTCCCTAAAGTTGTGTCAGACCGCAACATCAATGAAGAGATTGTGGTCCCTACTTTGTGTCCTAGTCCTTCTTCTTCGAAGGAACGTTTAGTTTATAATTTGGACGTTGTTCGTGCTTTGAAGTTTTATCTTCAAGCTACTAAGGATTTGTTTGTGGCGTATTCTGGGAAGCGTAAGGGTCAGAAGGTCTCTTCAACTTCCTTATCTTGTTGGTTGAGGAGTCTTATCCGCTTAGCCTATGAAACAGCGAGACATAGACCTCTTCAGAGAATTACGGCTCATTCTACTAGAGCAGTGGCTTCCTCTTGGGCCTTAGAGAACAAGGCCTCTAAGGATCAGATTTGTAAGGTGGCTACCTGGTCCTCCTTACACACTTTTTCTAAATTCTAAAAGTTTGATGTTTTTGCTTCAGCTGAAGCAGCCTTCGGGAGAAAGGTTTTGCTGGCTGTGGTGCCCTCAGATTAGGGTCCGCCTCTTTTTTTTGTCCCGCTATCATTCAGTGTCCTCTAGAGCTTGGGTATAAGTTTCCCAACAGTAAGGAATGAAGCTGTGGACTCTCCTTATATTAAGAAGGAAAACATAAATTATACTTACCAGATAATTTAATTTCCTTCTGTATAAGGAGAGTCCATGGCTCCCGCCCATGTTTCCCCGATGGGCGGACCCCTAAATGTTGTGTTTTCTTCTGGCACCTTTTTATACCCTGATATTTCTCCTACTGTTTCTTGTTCCCTCGGTAGAATGACTGGGGGATAGGGGAAGTGGGAGAGGTATTTGAGCTGGGGTGTCTTTGCCTCCTCCTGGTGGCCAGGTTCAGTATTTCCCAACAGTAAGGAATAAAGCCGTGGACTCTCCTTATACAAAAGGAAATTAAATTATCTGGTAAACATAATTTATGTTTTTGGGCTTTGCGCAATTCAGACAGATAAGATAGAGGTGCTTTTGTGTATATATAGAAAGATAATGAAGACAACTCTCCCTGTAAGCTTAGTCTATTTAGTGAGACACGGCATGAAAACCTCGTGCAGCAAAGGTGGTAAGTCGCACAGTGATGGCAGCAAATTGTATATATATATATATATAAGTATATACTGTACATATATATTTATGTATATATTTATGTGTTAATATCTGTATATACATATATTAACACATAAATATATATGTATAAAAGCATATTCATATATATTTACTGGGAACACACAGTTCCCATTGACTGCAATGTAAAGGCACCTTTCAGTGACGTTTTTTTTTCTAACACCCCACACCCGCCAACTTTAGCCCCGAAAAACGGCTTTGTGCAGTTATTTTATTAAAAATTAAAAATGCTACTTTTTTTTTTTTTTTAAATTACACTACACTGTATTTTGGGGGCATTTGGGGCACATTTATAAGATCTGATCTCTGGTCCATTTTATAAGCGCTAATTGCTACCACAAGCTCGCTCTAGCAATAACTATTTGTAATGGCTAATTAAATAAATTAGCTCTCCACTTGTAATCTAGCCCTTAAATGGCTTGTTATTTTTCATCGAACAAAAAGAGCTATTTCATATACAAAACCTAAATGAGCAATTTGTCATACTGGCATATCAAGCCACTAATAACATATTAAGGGGAAATCATTTTTAATGTACACTATCCCTTTAATGTTTGTCTTGTAATCCTTTTCCTTTCCCAGTTTAGCTAATATGATTTGCCCTTTTGAATGCTTTGCTAGATTCCTTCTATTCTTGAAATTCCAAATCAGTCCCAAGCTCCCTAATTATCTTTATTGCCGTATGTTCTTATTGCTGCTACCTTTTATTGAGCACATTAATTTTGATTTATTATTTTTATTGCCACATAGTATGTGTTGAGATGATTATTTATTAGACAAGGTTTAAAAAGGTTCTCTGCCATCTCTATTATATTTGAGAAGACATTAGTCCATTTTTACGCAATTTAAAAATGCCTTTAAATCATTTAAGTCTGCATTTTTACAATAAGTAAAGGGCATTGATCCTTTTAACAATGCCTATGTAAACTGATCTGCAAAGTGATCATATTTTCACTATTACCTACATGATTTTTTACTTTTATGTTTAAAGGGACACTAAACCCAATTTTTTTCTTTAATGGTTCAGATAGAGCATGCCATTTTAAGCAACTTTCTAATTTACTCCTATTAAGTTTTCTTCGTTCTCTTGCTTTCTTTATTTAAAAAGCTGGAATGTAAAGCTTAGGAGCCAGACCATTTAAGGTTCAGCACCCTGGATAGCGCTTGACAACCAATAAGCAAACGTAAACCCAGGTTCTGAACCAAAAATGGGCCGGCTACTAAGCTTTATATTCCTGCTTTTAAATAAAGATAGCAAGAAAACGAAAAAAAAAAACTCATAATAGGAGTAAAACAGAAATTTGCTTAAAATTGCATGCTCTATCTAAATCATTAAAGAAAAAAAATTGGGTTTAATGTCCCTTTAATATTATTTATGTATTATATCATGTAGTTATGGTTTAGCATGTTTAATGATTTATCTCCATTAGCAGGGTTATCACGCTAAGGATGACTAGGCAACCAGAAGTGGCCTCCAAACCAGCTGTTCCTAAAGCCCCAATTCTAATAAGCTCTCTGGGCTGGTGGGATTCTATAAGAATGCTCGGCAGCCTCTTTATTTCCCTGGTGGAACTATATAATGCCACTTTTTACTCTGAAAACAGGGTGTCTCGCTAAGGGGCATATACTGCATTTTATATGGTAAGGAGGTGCATACATAACTAAAGTGCACAATAAAATTCATAAAAATTTTAAAATCTTAAAAAAGGATTAATTGAACCATTCACAAAAAAAATACACAGGAAAAAATGTGAGGTGCTTCAAAATTCATAACGAAGTTGTTCAACAAAAATCGTATTTTATCAAAAACGTAAAAAAGAATTATACAGGAATAAATCATATTAACTATGCTCAGCGTAAATCATAATTTAAGGACACTGGATGTGCAAAAAAAAAAAAAGAAAGAATTTTGTACTTAAAATTACAAAATACAAAGAGTAATTGTTGTCTTTCATAAAATGGGCTGAACGTGTTTCATGGGCATATATGAAATTTTCTTAATGCACTGACACAGTGGGTGCTGCAATTGTTTTAAATGGCTTAACTCCCCCACCACTTGCCATATTTGGAAGAGCCAATCCAGACTTATTTGAGTAGACAAAGCATACCACTGTTTGTTTGTTTTTTTTATTCTGGGTTTCTTGTCACAAACAGATTTGTAACAAGGTTAGCCTTGTAAAATGTGCACTTGCAGTTCTCAGAATTGAAAAAAACCTACACATTTCAGAGTTAAATTATGTGAAAATGGTACACATTCTAAATATTGTTTCCTTTGCATAATTAAATGTTTTATATTTCAATCCCAAAGTATTTCCTGTCCCTTGCGTGGTTAAGGTAATACAATTGCTAGCACCTGTCATATTAAAAAAGGGAATGGGGGCTGGTTCAGGGTTGAGAAGATGCATGTAAGATACATTTTATCTTAAAATGTACAAAACCTAATTCTAAATTATTTATTCTCAGTTTGGGCTGGAAGCGAAATTTACATAAAATGCATCACTTCTACTGCTACTATAAATAGTTTGAGACAGATATATCAGTACATTTTTTATATTTGAAAAGCAATCATTTTTACTTATCAGGACTGTGACACACAGCTACTGTATGAAGTGACTGGTAAGAATGACTTGCATTGCATCTTCTGACTGCTAAGAACATTTTGTAACAGGATGTGGTTTTTTCAATACTGCTTTGTAATTGAAAATGTGACAAGTGGAATTCTGACTCCACATTCCTAAAAACCCACCAATACCTATAACCTGTTTTAGAGTCTGCAATTTACTGCAAAAAAGTCCAAGGTCAATTTAAACAAAAGTAAAGCTTCCTGTTATTATTTCTTTTTACTTTTAGTGAACCAAGAAATCTTGCAGGATATTCTAGATTTTATTTTAAAGGGATATTAAGCAGTGCTCCTTTAGTGAAAACAAATATGTTAAATCAAAGTAAACATAAAAAGAAAAATATTGTGTAAAAAAAAAAAAACCTGCAAATAAATTACTTGTTTTCTTGCAAAATTAACACTTAGAAATTATCAGTGCAGCTCTTCCCCCAGTGTGATAAGAGCAGAGAATTTTCAAAACCTACGTTTTTACTCTGTCAGTTCTGGGAATGAGCAAATCTGACTAGTCTATTCGACTAGCCTACAAGTTTTATTACATTAGGCTAAGATAAAACTTCCTGCAGAAGCCTCCTCCCCCTCCAAGTAGGGTTGTGACAGGAAGCACAAATGTAGTATAAATAAATAAAAGGTAATATCCATTTCAGTAGATGAATAATACATATTGCAATGATATTAAGTATAAGCAACTGCTTAGTGTTTTTTTTTATTACAACAATAAAACAGACTGTTTAACATCCCTTTTAATTAATCTCAGTTTTATTTCAAATAAAATGTTTTATTATGCATAAATAAAAAAACAAAAAACAACTTGCATGCCAGAGAGACTATATTGCATTCTATTTAAAACAAAATTGCGACCCCTCTTGCATGTTGATTGCTTGATATGTACGGGAGTTTTGTTTTTTTATATCTACCCTTAAAGGGACAGTATACTGTAAAATAATTTTTCCCTTAATGTGTTTACAATTGCTTTTTTACCAACTGCAGAGTAAAAAAATTATGAAAATTAGCTTTTTAAGGTTTATTTGTGTATATTAAAGCTCTGATTTTGTGTTTTGAAGCCACAACCTAATAAAATGGGTTGAGCTTGTAGGTATAATCAGATCTCATTACTGTATCACATTGTGTACATATACATGCTTCTTTATCTTATATCTGTCCATAAAATAATCACCAGTACTTGGAGAGAACAATGGAAAATCAACATTGTATTTACCTTATCTCTGCTATATCCCACTAGGAGTGCAATTTCTTCTACTGGCTGTGTTTACAAAGCTTATCTATAGCTTGGACCTGCGGCCACAAACTTTCAGAATAGGTGGGGATACCACAGGCTAAATCAACTATTTCAAATGCCAATATAAGGGTAAAGGAGCTACTTGTAAACAATTTAATACACTCCAACAGGTAAAGTAGATCATTGGGAACAAATTAAAGGGGATAAATATTTTGAGTAAACTGTCCCTTTAACTGGCCCTTTTCAAGTGCTGTGTCCTAGGATTGCAAAACAATGCATATTTGTCTAGAAAAAAATGCAGTTTTAAATAGTATTAAAACCTTTATGTTGATATTTTGCTGTACAGTAAACTTTTTCTGATGCATAAATAAAATAACTTATATTAAAAAAATGACGATTTCCCTTTAATTATTTTAACATATTTGCCTACAGCTATTAATAAACTGTAAACTGGGAGGGAGCTTTTCTAATAAACCAAAAGCTTTAACTTCATGGTGTGGGTTTAACATCATAACGCTATAGGGGGGTAGTTATCAAGCCGTCTACTTTTCTGGCTTCGCCGGCCCAATACGCCCGCCTAAGCTCGCCTACCTTCGCCGCCGCGGACCTGAAAAAATACGCCTAAGTTATCAAATAAAGCTGTCAAAAAGCCGCGGGGCGATGAGCAGCGGACTGTGACAGTTATCACTCATCCGATCTCGCTGCTCTTCGGCTTTTTCCCAGCTTTATTGCTAGCCTGTCACTAAGCACTCACACTAAACTACACTGTTCTATCCCTATACCGGCGCCCCCGCAACTCAATAAAGTTACTAACCCCTAAACCGCCGCTCCTAGACCCCGCCGCAACTCTTATAAATGTATTAACCCCTAAACCGCCGCTCCCGGACACCGCTGCCACCTACAGTATACCTAGTAACCCCTATCCTGCCCCCCCTACACCGTCGCCCTCTATTATAAAGTTATTAACCCCTATCCTGCTGATCCCGCACCTCTCCGCAACTAAATAAATAGTTTAACCCCTAAACCGCCGCTCCCTGAACACGCCGCAACCTATATTAAACCTATTAACCCCTATCCTGCCCCCCCTACACCGTCGTCACCTATAATAAACTTATTAACCCCTAATCTGCCTCCCCTACACCGTCGCCCCCTATAATAAATTTATTAACCCCTATCCTGCCCCCCACTACGCCGCCGCCACTGTAATAAAATTATTAATTCTCCAATCTTAGGGTTTATTTTACAGGTAAGTATTTATTTTTAAATAGGAATAATTTATTAAAGTATAGTGTAGTGTTAGGTGTAATTGTAACTTAGGTTAGGATTTATTTTACAGGTAAATTTCAGTTTATTTTAGCTAGGTAAGCTATTAAATAGTTAATAACTATTTAATAGCTATTGTACCTAGTTAAAATAAATTGAAAGGTACCTGTAAAATAAAAATAAATCCTAAGATAGCTAGAATATAATTATTATTTATATTGTAGCTATATTAGGGTTTATTTTATAGGTAAGTATTTCGTTTTAAATAGTATTCATTTAGTTAATAAGAGTTAATTTATTTAGATTTATTTAATTAATATTTAAGTTAGGGGGGCGTTAGGGTTAGACTTAGATTTAGGGGTTAATAATTTTATTACAGTGGCGGCGGCGTAGTGGGGGGCAGGATAGGGGTTAATAAATTTATTATAGGTGGCGACGGTGTAGGGGGGGCAGATTAGGGGTTAATAAATTTATTATAGGTGGCGACGGTGTAGGGGGGGCAGGATAGGGGTTAATACATTTAATATAGGTTGCGGCGGGTTCAGGGAGCGGCGGTTTAGGGGTTAATACATTTATTATAGTTGCGGTGGGCTCCGGGAGCGGCGGTTTAGGGGGTAATATGTATAGAGTAGCTTGCGGTGGGCTCCGGGAGCGGCGGTTTAGGGGGTAATAACTTTATTTAGTTGCGGCGGTGTAGGGGGGACAGATTAGTGGTGTTTAGACTCGGGGTACATGTTAGGGTGTTAGGTGTAGACAGCTCCCATAGGAATGAATGGGATGTCTGTCAGCAGCGAACTTGTACTTTCGCTATGGTCAGACTCCCATTGATTCCTATGGGATCCGCCGCCTCCAGGGGTGGCAGTTTGAAAACCAGGTACGCTGGGCCATAAAAGTGCCGAGCGTACCTTCTAGTTTTTTGATAACTAGCAAAAGTAGTGAGAATGTGCCGCGGAACATCTGGAGTGACGTAAGAATCGATCTGTGTCGGACTGAGTCCGGCGGATCGAAGCTTACGTCACAAAATTCTACTTTTGCCGGTCTGGAGCCTTTGATAACTAAGGCGTATCAGCCTCGCCACAAATACGCTGCTGATATCCAGCGTATTTGAGGTTGACGGCTTGATAACTAGGCCCCATAGAGTTTAGGTTTGTCATTGTGGAAGGGTTTATTGAAGATTTTTCAGATCCTTTTGTTTTGTGCTGTATAAATAAGCTTATTATAGATCATTTGAAATACATACAATCATAACTGCCATGTAGCATTCTGGATTATGGGGACATACAAGTTCAAGAGATAAAATTAAGAATGTACCCTGTCAGACAGGAAGTACAGACAAACTTTCTAAAGCCTTTTGTCTTCTAACGTGCTTCTTACATTTTTTAAAAGTATGATGATGATAGCATTAGAATAATTATTTGCAAGGTTTAAGTGTGACTGATACAATGTTCTCTGCTTAGCAGAAGATTTAACACTCCCTTACACACACACACATTACATGAAGTAACTTATAAGGATAACTACACCCCACTGTGCCAAAGTAGGGTGTGTCCTTTTTCCACAGTCTACACCATAATATTTCTCTGTCTGTATCTATCTATCTATATCTATCTAGCCACTTGCTCATGGTAGTCCTGGTAGTCCGGTTTATGTAGTAAACCTAACCCTTAAGAGTCTGTAGGGTAATACAATGTCTATAAAAATGAGTACCGTTACTGACATTATTAAGAAAAGAAAAGGGAAGGTATTTTTCGACTGCCCAATAAATTGTAGTGTACCGTGCCAGAATATCTAAAAAAGTGTTCATTTGAAAACAAAATTCTTTAAAGTGATGGTAAACGTGAAACATTTTAAAATCAGGTTCAGAATCAGTGATATTTTTGATGGAATTTAATTGATCACTTCTAATAAGGATGCACTGTAACTTATTTTTTAATCTAGCAGTGCCATTCCAATACCTTGTGATTAGGCCACCCACTTCAAAACTCATATTTGTTTGTGAGTTATCGGTTTAAATTGTTCTCCAATCAGTGCTCTAGCTGTACAACACTTTTGTAGCTAGAGTGCCCATTGGAAAACAATATTACATTTTTTTGAAGTGGGCAGTTGGAGTGTGGTGTATTAGAATGGCATGGCTAGATTTAAAACTAAGTTACAACATCAATTTAAAGTGGTCAGTTAAAGTCCATCTAAAATATTGATTAAATTCCGCACCTGATTTTAAAACATGTCAAGTTTACCATCACTTTAAAAGTATTGTGCTGAAAGGTAGCATATATATATATATGTGTGTGTGTCTGTCACCTGTAGAGTCTGTAAGGTAATATCATTTAAATTAAGAAAGCCAAATAAATGGGAACATAAAAAATAACCACTCAAACTGAAAACAAAACAGTGGATTAGATTGAATACACCAGAAACAATAAATTACAAGACAAAACCACACTATGCCTGTGGCAAATGCTGTCAGCAACACAACCTGACAGTTACTTGACTAAACTTTGAACAGTCAGCTATTTGAATAAAGTTAGAATCATAAAGTAATCTATGCGTGTGACTAAGAACCAAAGCCCTCTAGTAAGTGAACCAGCAAAGCTAATATCAGAAACTCAGTCTTCTGGCTATTTTAGGGGGGGAGGGACAAGTGTATGACAACAGTTTTAAAGACTTTCATCTTGAATGGAAATTGTGAATGTAGTATAATTTTGCATGAAAGAGAATAAAATGGATTAAATGCACTGTGCTTTCTAGACACCTCTTTAAAGTAATAACAATAAGGATTGATATATGAGCCCCCACAGCTGACACTTTTATTTTACAATGCAGCGCTCTTTTTCCAGTAAATGTTGTGGCTCACTATTGGTTAGTTAGGATCAATAACATTTGTAACTGTTTAATCTATGATGTGTGATCAGCAATTTAGTAAAGGAGTAGATGAAAACACTGAAAGATGAGCAGGCATTGAAAATCGTAACGTTTCTGTCAAACATAATGCCTTGTATATTATTACCAAATGCTTAGTCCAGCCTTCCTTGCAAAAACAGTGATTCTGCTATTATATCCTCTCTATTGTGACTTAGCCAGTAATGGCCCCTTTCATTTGCTGTCTCTCTTAGTTTACTTTGTAACCCAGTGTCCACTCTAACAAAACAAGATATGTACCGTAAATTGTTTTTCTTCACACTGGAAGGGATGTATGGGGGTCAATCTAATTCAATAAATAGTACCTGCAAAACACCAGTCTCAGTGAAGAGAGTACTCCAGGATGCTGTCTTCTAGGTAGAGTTGCAAAGAAAATGCCATAGCTCACATATTCCACTAACCTGCCATATAGCACACTTCAAAGTCTCCACTACATTAACCCCTTAAATGCCACATAGTCCACTGAAAAGTCCACATTACACTATTAACCCCTAAACTGCCACACACTCATATCACAAACTACCCTACTACACTAACCCCTAAACGGCCACACACCCATATTGCAAACTATCCCACTACACAATTAACCCCTACACTGCCACAACCCCATATTGCAAGCTACCCTACTACACTATTAACCCTAAACTGCTACAATCCCCACTGCAAAATACCCACTAACATCTAAACCCCCTAACCAGATAACCCCCTAACCTTACACCCCCTAATTTACCCACAAAAAAAACAACTGACCTTACCTTTAAAAAACAACAACCTAACATTACCTTTAAAAACAAACAAAAAAAAAAACCTAACAGTACCTTTCAAAAAATAATGATATCTAACATTACCTTTTGATATTCTACCTTTAAATGCCTAAAATGATGCTCCAAATAATCTTGAAAACTACAGAGCTAAAATTATTTGGGATCAAAGTCGCAGCTTCAATAAGGAAATGATCTTTAGAGTATTTGTATTGCACTAATGCTTGCCTTTTAACTCTTGTTTGCAAATGGGTTAAAAACATAGTCACAAGTCAAATTTGTGACAATACATGGTTCATCTAGAGTTGACCATGGCTGGTTCTTGGTGGCTACGCACATAATCCACCCCTGATTGTCTCAACAGTCATGTTCAGCTCCAGATCTGTAGTATATTCTTAGTCGGGAGCTGACTAGCTATGTGGGTATCCACTTTGCAGAGGTTAAAAATATAGGTATACTTAAAGGGACAGTAAACTCCAGAATTTTTGTTGTTTAAAAAGGTAGATAATCCCTTTATTACCCTTTCCCCAGTTTTGCATAACCAACACAGTTATAATAATATACTTTTTACCTCTGTGATTACTTTGTATATATGCCTCTGCAAACTGCCCCCTTATTTCAGTTCTTTTGATAGACTTGCATTTTTAGCCAATCCGTTCTGACTCCTAGGAGCTTCACGTGCCTGAGCTCAATGTTATCTATATGATACACAAGAACTAACGCCCTCTAGTGGTAAAAAACTGTCAAAATGTTTTCAGATTAGAGGCAGCCTTCAAGGTCTAAGAAATTAGCATATAAACATTTTACGTTTAGCTTTCAAACTAGAATACCAAGAGAACAAAGCAAAATTAGTAATAAAAGTAAATTGGAAAGTTGCTTAAAATGACATGCCCTATTTAAATCATGAAAGTTTTTTTTGTGACTTGACTGTCCCTTTAAGGAATAGTCTAGGACATTTTTCTTGCAGTTTTTTATCCTTATAAGTTGTCTGATTTGTTTAACAAAAATACAGCTGTTTCCTTTCATTAAAGGGTACTGCTGACCAGTCATAGATTTAGACCATTACAATTTGGGGAGTTAAAAATAAAAACAGCAAAGCTAAATATCATGGAAGGAAGTTGTGACATCTGGGGGACAAGGGGTTTACTCTCTAACTGTTATTGTCAAATCTGGAGGTCCACACAAAAATGCAGTTTATTAATTAATAATAGTGCTTATTATGCCTGTGTTACAATCATATTAATGTGTTTATCATGAAAGGCAGTTATTAAACTAAAATGTGTTTCTTAGCTTCAGAACATTGATTCTCTCTCCCTTCAGCCTCTCCTCGATCACACGATTCATCACTCCTTTGCCTTACTCCATCTAGTCTAGACCAATCTAGTCTGCCCCCTTAGCAAGTTCTACTAATTAAACAATATAAGGCGTGTCTACGTATTGTGTCAATCATACCTCATCGCAATGTTTTAGGTAGCTTTCAGCTTTTCCAAAACAAAAGTATCTCGCAGCAAGGAGTCTCACGTGCAGTTTTTCTTTCTCACAAAAGTGGCCTGCAAAGGCATCCAGCCACCCCTTGTCCATCAAGATAAGCTCTGAATAAGGCAGTGAGTGAAAAACAGCAGAGAAACATATGTAATTTAACTTCTTAAAGGCATTTTCATTAAAGGCATATATGTGCTAAATATGTATATTTACTGAATATATCTATGCATACTGAAAACTATAGATTAACTAAGATAAACTGCCAAGACATTCACTATTGATTAAATTACTTGTGTATGGAATCACAAGCATTTTCTATCCATTACAGAAGCTATGGTCATATTATTGGTGGTCCTCATCTACTACCTTTTTCAGTTGCTAACAATAGTTTCTTTCATGGCCAGCAATGGTTCTATTAATATGCAGTATATTTGGCAGCCACCTTGATGGGAGGAAATTGGCTACATGCCAAGTCTGTTTGTCTCTCTGAAATTAATGCCAAATGTATTGAGCAGTTGTAGAGAAGAGCACTTCACTGTCAGGCCATAGTTTAGGGGTGTCCAACTTTTGTACATGAGGAACTACACTGAAAAGTCACATGGTGGCCCCAGTCCTTAGGATAGACAATCCTTCTAGATGCAGTTGACCTATTTTGTTTAAAATAAATAAAAATTAGGCTTTGCCCACAGCCACTTCCATATGAAGTCTCACCCCCAGCATATATCTCAGCTAGAGATGTAAAAATATTGGGATGTTTTTGTGAAATGCACATTGTAAGCATTGGAAACATCACCAAAATTATTTTTATTTGCTATGCAGAGCTACTGATCATATACTTTTGTCATATCCTCAATTTTACTAGAAATTTTACAAATTTTCATTACTTAATACATTTTCCATATTAAATGTTGACACATAACCACACATAAGGAACAATATTTCTCACAGGCAGTTATTCCCTATGCGTTTGGTGTGGGGACAGAGGAAGTAAGTCTTTGTGGTGGAAGTGAGTCACAACTATTTATAACTTCTTCAATAAAGGTCAGATATTTAGATTTCTAGGTTTGTATTCAAAACACATGCCCACACAGCCTGATATTTATAGATCGTCTTCTCAAGGTCAAGGTCTTGGGGATAAGCTGACACCAATACCTGTTTATTTACAAATATGTCACCCAAGCAAATAGTATGCATAGACCTGATTCCATTCCCTTTTTTTAAACTTTGAAGGTATTAAGATGGGTAGGAGTGAAGTGTAGTGTCAGCCTCACACCACCTATTTTTGATTTCTGATCCCAGGATGTTTCATTCTGATCGATCCCACCCAGAATCCTTAGAGGTGTCCAACCTTTTATACTGAGGGTCATGCTAAGATTTTTGTTGTTGGAGAACAGTGTTTAGACATTTGATTAAAGGGACACTGAACCCAAAATTTTTCTTTCATGATTCCGATAGAGCATGCAATTTTAAGCAACTTTCTAATTTACTCCTTTTATCAATTTTTCTTTGTTCTCTTGCTATCTTTATTAAAAAAATAAGGCATCTATGCTGTTGTTTGGTTCAGGGCTCTGGACAGCATTTGTTCATTGGTGGGTAGCTTTATCCACCAATCAGCAAGAGCAACCCAGGTTGTTCACCAAAAATGGGCCAGTATCTAAACGTATATTCTTGCTTTTCAAATAAAAATACCAAGAGAATGAAGAAAATTTGATAAAAGGAGTAAATTAGAAAGTTGCTTAAAATTGCATGCTCTATCTGAATAATGAATGAAAACATTTAAGTTCAGTGTCCCTTTTATAAAAACAAAAATAAATCCTATATAGATTTCAAAAGAGCAAAAACATGGTGCAAACCTACATATACACACATTATTAGAAAAAAGTTACTGAACAGTAATTATGAAGAGAAGGAGGACTCTGTGTGTTGTATATTGGGAAATGTAGAGGAGCAATGTAAAATTCCTGAAATAGCTACCTCATAAAAGGCACTAGTCATCTTATCTAGATGATCCATTGCTTTGATTTGATTTACAACAGAATCTAATATCATCTCTACTATTTCTATGGTACGTTTTGTTTTCCCACTGCCATTTTTACAGAAAACAGAAAGCATCCATAATTAAATGTTCATGATTCTGAGTATACAATTTGAAAAACCTCCATTAACAAATTAACTTCTTTCTCTTGGTATCCTTTGTTGAAACTTCACTCCTTTCCAGAGTGAGCATGTCTTGAGCGCTATATGGAAGCAGTCTTTGCAACAATGTTCAGTATTCTCAACAGGACCTATTTAATGGGCACACTGCCCGGCTGATTTTAATGACCACCCACTTAAAGGGACACTCAATCAAAATTAAACTTTCATTATTCAGATAGAGCATGCCATTTTAAACAACTTTCCAATTTACTTCCATTAACAAAATGTGCCCATTCTTTTTATATTTCAACGTTTTAAGTCGCCAGCTCCTACTGAGCATGTGCAAGAATAAGTGTGTATGCAATTGTGAATGGCTGATGGCTGTCACATGGTACGTGTATGCATTTGTTATTGGCTGATGGCTGTCACATGGTACAGGGGGGAGTGGAAAAAGACATAACTTTTAAAATTATCAGAAAAAAAAATCTACTACTCATTTGAAGTTCAGACTTAGTGCTATTGCATTGTCTTGTTATCATGCATTTGTTGATTATGCAAATCTACTGTGTTGACTGGTCCTTTAAGCTAACATTAGCTAATTATTGTTGTTGTTTTTTAATGTTTGTTGTACAAATGATCATTAAAGGGACACTGAACCCAAATTTTTTCTTTTGTGATTCAGATAGAGCATGCAATTTTAAGCAACTTTCTAAGTTACTCCTATTATCAATTTTTCTTTGTACTCTTGCTGTCTTTATTTGAAAACAAAGGCATCTAAGCTTTTTTATTAGTTCAGCACTCTGGACAGCACTTTTTATTGGTGGATGAATGTATCCACCAATCAGCAAGAACAACCCAGGTTGTTCACCAAAAATGGGCCGGCATCTAAAACATTTTGGTTCAGTGTCCCTTTAAATCAATTTTGTTAAATTATGCAAATTATTTATGTTTTTGGATAGATTAAAGGGATATTAAACCCAAATATTTTCTTTTGTGATTCAGATGGAAGAAGAGATACCTAGGTAGGTGTTTGGAGCACTACATGGCAGCTGCTTTCCAGACCAAGGACATACGCCACACGTCCTCGGTCATTAAGTGTATTTTTTTTTTAGGACGTGTGGCGTACATCCTTGGTCGTTAAGGGGTTAAAGGGACATTAAACTGTTAGGTACAACTATAGTATTGTGGTGACTACATACCATGCTGCTTTAAAGCTGTACTCTTACTTTAACCAATTGGTAAAGCTCAGCATCTTTTTACTGGGTACCGCCATCTTGGTACGCATGTTTTGTTGCATCCTTTGACAGTAGCGGTGCACTTTCGCAGATCAGTGACGTTGCTGGCTTTTTGACAGCTGTACTTTGCACTTTGTGTTAGCTTGCACAACATAAGGCAGAAGATATATATATATTTTTTGTTACAGTTTGTCCAAAAAGGTGTGTCAAGAAGATAACAATGTACTAATCTGAGCATGTGCAATGCATCTGTCACAGGGTACAGCAATACTTAAAGGACCAGTCAACACAGTAGATTTGCATAATCAACAAATGCAAGATAACAAGACAATGCAATAGCACTTAGTCTGAACTTTAGCACTTAGTCTGAACTTCAAATGAGTAGGAGAATTTTTTTTTGATAATTTTAAAAGTTATGTCTCTTTCCACTCCCCCTGTACCATGTGACAGCCATCAGCCATTAGCCATTAGCCATTCACAAATAAATAGAATATGCACATTTTATTAATGGAAGTAAATTGGAAAGTTGTTTAAAAGGGCATGCTCTATCTGAATAATGAAAGTTTAGTTTTGATTGAGTGTCCCTTTAAACTTCAAGATGGGCGGTGCCCAGTGTGAAAATTTAGAAGTTTACTAACCAGCACTTGTTAAAGGGACACTCAAGTCAAATTAAACTTTCATGATTAAAGGGCCATGATACCCAAATGTTGAAACATTTGAAAGTGATGCAGCATAGCTGTTAAAAGCTGACTATAAAATATCACCTGAACATCTCTATGTAAAAAAGAAGATATTTTACCTCAAAATGTCCTAATTATTCACACCACATTGTAAAGGACTTTAATCAGCAAATCAGTATACCTATCCCGGGACAGGCAAGGAAGCGAGCTTTATGCACACTCATGTTATTTCCATATTCAGTTTAAGGAAGTTTACTATGAAATCTCATAAGAGTTAAGTGAAATCTCATGAGATCACAGTAAAGAGTTCATGACCTCAGCACTGTTGATTGGCTGCAGTTCATTTCTTCATTTTTTTTTTGTACCTGCAGCTGGACAGCAGCTAAAGTATAACTTTTTACACAGAACTTACTCTGCTGAGCTGAGGAGATTGTGAGGTAAAATATCTTCCTTTTTACATAGAGATGTGCAGGTGATATTTTCCTGTCAGCTTTTTACAGTTATACTGCATAAGTTTTAAGTGATTTAGCATAAAAGTATTATATTCCTTTAAGATAGAGCAGCAATTTTAAACAACTTTCCAATTTACTTCCATTAACAAAATGTGCACAGTCTTTTTTTATATTTACATTTTTTGAGTCACCAGCTCCTACTGAGTATGTGCAAGTAGTCACAGAATATACGTATATGCATTTGTAATTGGTTGATGGCTGTCACATGATACAGGAGGAGTTAAAATGTACATAGCTTTAAAATTTGCCAGAAAAAAAGTCTACTACTCATTTTAAGTTCAGACCAAGTGCTATTGCATTGTCTTTTTATCATGCATTTGTTGATTATGCAAATCTAATGTATTTACTGGTCCTTTAATGGTTAAAACAAGAGAATGACTAGAGAGATGCAGGCACAGGAGAAAAACAATAGTACTAAACCTGCAACTGTAGTTGTAGTGTCCTTTTGTGGGGATTACAAAGGTTTAAATAGGTTTATCAGAGAAATAGGCACTAATTTTACTTCATGCAAAGGTTTTGCCAGAGTAGTGGTACTAACAAAACTCTGTTGAAGGAGAACACATTGCTCATGTAGTGTTTGTACAATTTCCCCACAGCGAATCCATTTTTATTTGACATACTATTTCATTTTTACATCTGTTTATTAGTGAGACATCGCAGGATGAGGCTGATGATGTGCTGGGTATTGTTCACTCAGATGATGAAGAGATTATCAATAGCTCAGATGAGGATGAATTTAGCTCGGATTCCAGCAAAGCGGATCTTGATCATCTTGACTATAAAAAGGTGAGTTTGTAATGAGAAAAGAGGGAATCTGAGAGATGATAAAGAACCCTTTATTTAATGGTATGATATGCACGGTGTGTTTTGTTTTTTTAGGTTTCAGAAATTTATCACAGTTTGAGTTTTAAGTAGCTACCCTAATATTCACCAGTGAGATACCCACACCTTAACCCCTTAAGGACCAGACCATTTTTCAATGTTCTTACCCTTAAGGACCAGGGCTATTTTCACATTTCTGCTGTGTTTGTGTTTAGCTGTAATTTTCCTCTTACTCATTTACTGTACCCACACATATTATATGCCGTTTTTCTCCCCATTAAATGGACTTTCTAAAGATACCATTATTTTCATCATATCTTATAATTAACTATAACAAATGTATAAAATATAATGAAAAAAAACTTTTTCTATCTTTGACCCCCAAATTCTGTTACACATCTACAGCCACCAAAAAACACCCATGCTAAATAGTTCTAAATGTTGTCCTGAGTTTAGAAATACCCAATGTTTACATGTTCTTTGATTTTTTTTTTACAAGTTATAGGGCAATAAATACAAGTAGCATTTTGCTATTTCCAAACTATTTTTTTTTCAAAATTAGTGATAGTTACATTGGAACACTGATATCTGTCAGGAACCCCTAAATAACCCTTCACATGTATATATTTTGTTTTAGTAGACAACCCAAAATATTGATCTAGGCCAATTTTGGTATATTTCATACCACCATTTCACCGACAAATGCGATGAAATTAAAATAATGTTCTCTTTTTCATAAACTTTAGGTTTCACACTGAAATTATTTACAAACAGCGTGTGCAATTATGGTACAAATAGTTGTAAATACTTCTCTGGGATCCCCTTTGTTCAGAAATAGCAGACATATATGGCTTTGGCGTTGCTTTTTGGTAATTAGAAGGCCGCTAAATGCTGCTGCGCACCACACTTGTATTATGCCCAGCAGTGAAGGGGTTAATTAGGTAGCTTGTAGGGTTAATTTTAGCTTTTGTGTAGAGATCAGACCCCCACCTGACGCATCTCACCCCCTGATCCCTCCCTGACCCCTCTTAAACAGCTCTCGTTCCTCCCCCACCCCACAATTGTCCCTGCCATTTTAAGTACTGGCAGAAAAGTCTGCCAGTACTAAAATAAAATGCTTTTTTTTGTTTGTTTTTTTAAATACATATTCTGCTGTGTAGGATCACCCCTTACCCCCCAACTTCCCTGACCCCCCCAAACAGCTCTCTAACCCCCCCTCTACCTTATTGTCCGCTATCTTGGGTACTGGCAGCTGTCGGCCAGTACCCAGTTTGCATAAAATTAGCCTTTTTTATATTTTATTTTTTATTTATTTTTCTGTAGTGTAGCTTCCCCCCTCAATAACCAACCCCCACCCCCTCTCAGATCCCTTGGATAACTTGTCCCCCCATCTCTCTCCCTCCTTCTCTTTACACTTTGTTCCATAGTGTAGGGCTCCCATGCCCACACCCGTGTGCGCTCCCATCATCCCCGCGCGTGAAGCCGACCCCCTCTGACGTGATTACACCAGCGATGGCCGCCCACCCGCCTCCCTGCAATGACTCCCACCCACCAATGATCGCACCATCGCTGGCCGATGCAGAGAAGGCCACAGAGTGGCTCTCTCTGCATCAGTGTGTTAAAAAAGGTATTGCAGTGATGCCTCAATATCGAGGCATCATGGCAATACCTTGGAAGCAATCAGGATCGCTTCCACAGCTTGAAACCCCTGACGACGTACAGGGTACGTTGGTCGTTAATGACCAGTTTTTGTATGACGTACCCTGTACGACGATGGTCGTTAAACGGTTAAGGGAAACTGGACAGAAATAAGTACTATAAAGGCAACTTCCCTTGCTCCTATCATTATCATAGGATGGACAGGTTTAGGTTCTTTGTCAGCTTACTGAGAGCCGGTGTACAGCGGGTTCCCATGTAGAGCTACTGAAGGCAGATTTTGCCATACTTCTTCAAGAGGCATTTGCTGCATTTCTAAATGTGAGAGGCAAGCTCAGTGCAATATAGCACTGCATGACATGATGACTCTGCTGAATTTACACTTTGTGCTTTGTATTTTATATTACTTTACACTTCAGATTAAGTTGTATTGCATTTAAACTTTGCACTTTCTTTCTTTTGTACTTACACTGTCAGAAAAAAATGCCAGAAAAAATGTGCAAGATTTGTACCTTTAGGGGTACAACAGCTTGTCACTGGGGCAGTACCCTCAAAGCTGCACCCACTGTACCCTTTAACATAGGTAGAAATTGATTTCCCTTGCAGATTGTACCTTTCAAAGGAAAATATGTAACTTTGGTGACTAGATTGTACCTCAGTGCTATGGTACCATAATGTACCCTTAAAAAATGGTGCAAATTTGGCCTTTTAAGGGTACTGCCCCAGTGACAAGCCCTTTGTACCTCATGATGGCAAATTTGTACTCAACACAGCATATTAAAATGCTGTTCCATCAAATTTATTATATAACATTTAAATATGCATTTATTTAATGTGTACTTTTTCAGACAGTATTACAATAGCCACACTGCAGTTTTATATGTTTGGTTAGTATAGCCAAACAGCAGGTCCTAAGACTGCTACAGGAATTCCTGAAAGAACCAGGCTAAAGAACCAGTTCCAAAAGGATCTATTCAACATGTTTTATTTCACTGTGTACTAGACTCTAACAACACCCCATTTAACTTTGGATGACATGCCACATAAAACATAACTATATAGAAAACAACATAATAATAAAATATAACTCTAACGAATGGAAGGGGGATTCAGGGGAGGGATAAACGATAAAACTCACAACCATACATTGAATTGTCACTTTATGCAAAATATATGCAAATTAGTCTATTTCCCCAGTACAAATTTTGATGATGAACCTTCTACCAATAGATGGAGCTGTGTTACACATGTCAAGGAACTTTCATCCAATAGATGGCGCTATAGCGATTTACACAATGTTCATGTATGTGACTGGGGAACGGTTACAATTTTATTTTATTTTTTTAAAAACAGGTTCTTAAACAGCTCTTGTTTATTTTATCAGTCAGTAGAACATAAATCCCTAACGAGGTGTGCTTGTGTATAGCGAATAAGAGACCTCAGGTGGATCTTGAAAACTCCGGCAGCACTCCCAATACAGAATTACGTGATAGGAATTCCTGTGTAGGACAGAAAAAGAGAGGCGCCACCATAGGACAATATCGTCTGAAACAGCAGAACAGCACAGGAGAGAGTCCCCCCCTTTGAAGTGAATCTACTCAGAGAAGCAGCGGCACAGCCAGGGTGCCAGATACAGCCGATCGGGACTATAGTGAGTTGCCCGACAGACACGCTAGAACGTCAGATACGTCACTGATGTTGTCACAGGAAACCAAATCCTCCGGTTTAGGCACAGACGGTGTTCAGCTGGAGATACCGGTATGGGTACACAAGCTCCAAGGGTTAGCGCATGAATACATCAAATATTTGCATATCTCCGCCCTCCTGGTTGGACCATGTTCCGGCGTTCTTATCTGCTTAGTCAATGAAAGAAAGGCCCTGCCCTTCTTGGCTCATTAATTCACCAGACCCGCCTCTCTGTGGGCAGCACCCCTTACGTATGACGTGCTCCACTTTCTAATTATGGTTTAGCCAGTAGAATAAATTACGCTCCCAGTGGGTTTAGTACAGCGTCAAAAGAACTTGCTTGGGTGTTCATCTGCTATTCACATGAATTAACTACTGGTCGGTCTCTGCCTGAAAATAACCTGACACTTCCTCCAGTTTCAGACCATATTGTCCTATGGTGGTGCCTCTCTTTTTCTGTCCTACACAGGAATTCCTATCTTGTTTATTTTATAGAGTTTAAACGAAAAAGAAATTCTGTCATTTTAGTTAATACATTTGCTTTATTTTTAAGAGTTTTCATCTTGATGCTCTATATATAAACATTAAAATGTTAAGTGCTTGTTTGCTATTTAGTAAAAAATTTTCTCTAATTTTAGTTAATACATTTGCTTTATCTTTAAGAGTTATCATCTTGATGCTCTAAATATAAACTATTAAAATGTTAAGTGCTTGTTTGCTATTTAGAACCAGCAACACAGTATCATTGAAGATATTTTATGTTGCTTTGCACACTTCTTACATATTACCAACAACCATGGAAAATTAATTATTTTGCTCTATAACATGTATGTTTAATTCATTTTTGGTGACTGCCAGTTATGTATTCAATTAATAATTGAGGTGCACAAATTATATGGACTTGCAGGGTTTGGCAGCCTTGAACCACCCATCCCCCTCAACCTTTTAGTCACAAAAGTGATTGTACCTTTTTGGGGGGATTAAATAGTACAGACATGGACCCTTTGACAGTTTGAAAAATATTTGTACCTTTTTTACCGCTAAATGGTATATATTAGTTCCTTAAGGTGTAATTATGATCCATTGAGGGTACAACCACATCAGTTGTACCCTACGTGTTCACAAAGGTACCCCAACCATACCCATTTTTTCTGACAGTGTAGGATTGTGATTTTACAAATTCTGTTCATACTTTTATTTCTGTGTAATTTTAACAATTTAGGATCATACTTTTTATATTTGTGTATTTTACAAATTACATTGCATTACATTTGTATTTCTTATTTTTAAAATAGAAACTGACAGCTTCAGTTTCCCAGAGTGCTTAATTACTTTCTATTGGCCTGATAAGCAAAGACTCTCTAGTTTGGAGAGAAATTATAGTGCAGACTTCATAGGGGCTGAACTCACTGAATTCTTTAAGTCCCAGAGAGATGACAGATGCTTTCTATAGAAAGTAAGGAAGCTCTCTGTGATACATTTCCCAGGGTAGAGAGAAGGTAACTAGAAACACCTGGGGCTGATATAAAGGCTCAGTTTGCATCAATTACAAATAAAAATGAAATGTTTCACTACAATTTAACTTGCTTTTGCCTATAGTTTAGTATATATTACCTTTCTGTCTGTGTATTGTGAATTTTGAGCAAACTTCACCTGCATACAGCTGGCGAGAATACAGCATTTCACAAGACTTGTGAGAGAGATTCAGACATACCCTGGGAACTCCTCTGTCCCTCCCACTTTCTGAATCTGTGCTTTATTTTAAAATTGAGGAAATACAAAATGCAATGTAAGTTGTAAAAGGTACTCACGGCAATATACAAAGTATGATCCTAATTCGTTAAAGTTACACAGAAACTTTCAAAACATAATCAGAATTTGTAAAATCACTGCTGAATCTAAATCTATTAAAATATAAATAGTACAAAACTTTAAATGTAATAATACTGAATTGATCCAATCTGAAGTGTAAAGTAATATAAAATACACAGCACAAAGTGTAAGTGTAGCAAACTATCATATCACGCAGTGCTATATTGCACTGGGCTTGTCTCTCCTTCACATACAGAAATGAGAGAGATCTTGCCGTGCTGGAGATTTTCGCCCTTTTTCTTTGAGCTTTCAGTGAGTTAAATCCCCATGAAATCTGTACTATAATTTCTCTCCAAGCTGGAGAATCTTTGATCATCAGTCACTTAGACAGTAAATATAATTTCATACCAACATAGCTTCAGCTTCCATAAATTTCATTTATTTTAATTCACCAGCTTGGAAATAGCAGTCCAGATGTAGAGCCTACTAAGGCAAGTCACAATGATGGCGCACAATTTTCTTTGTTTTTTTTCATAGCTTTGTTATCCTCAATGAAAAAGCAGGGATTACAGAGACATGTTCCTGATTTCTGAACAAATGTGTTAATTAAAAATGTCAAAATTGAATGAGAGCAAACTCCTGATTCCTTTAAATATACTTCCATACTTTCATATTTGAGTAGCAGAAAGTCATGTCCAGTACCTTTTTGATTTGTGTTATTACTGTGTGTGGCCCTCACCCAATGTGCCCAGAGTACTGAATTGGGCAGCATTCTGGAAAGCAGCTACCATTTCCTTTTCCACTACAATGGGGCAGCAGCAAAATTTGTAAGGAAAATGCTCTTTTATATCACAATAAATGTATTTTTTTTTTCTTTTGTGTCTTGGCTCACATTCATAGACAATACTTACTGGTTCAATTCCCTTGCATAGTCATCCTATTCCGAACAGCAAGCAAGGTCTGAGAGACATGCTGAAAGCAAATGTATAATATTTTTTTAATTATTTTTGTTATTGTAATTACAGTAAATACATCTAGATTGTGAGCAGGACCATCCCCCTCTTGCAATATATTTTTTTATGATTTTGGATATGTGGATTGTAACACCATGTGATAATAATTAAAAAATTATATAATTTATTTGGGGGAAAAAGAAACTGCCCCCTACACTCCAATCTCCTGTCTGAGCAGAGAGCATGTCTGTCAAACAAGCATACGTGGGTAAGCACCATGAATGCTGTTTTTTAAAGGAATGTGAAACCCAAACATTTTCTTTTGTGATTCAGACAAATGACATTTAAAAAAAAATAAAAAATCCAAGTTACTTCCAGTGTTAAATTTGCTTCGTTCTCATGGTATTCTTTGTTGAATAGATACCTAGATAGGTAGTGTGTACATATCTGGAGCACTGCATGACAGGAAATAGTACTGCCATCTAGTGTTCTTGTAAGTGGATAACATTCTTGCAAAACTGCTGCCATAAAGAATGGCAAACACGTCTACGCTCCTGAGTTTACCTACCTGCTAATGAAGGATAACAAAAAACAAAGACAATTTGATAATAGAAGGGTATTAGGAAGTTGTTTAGAATTGCAGAAAGGTATTATTGACAATTGGAGAAATATGTTTTAGTCTGTGCTTCATAATACAATGCAATTCAATCCTGTCTGAAACATTCTATTGCTTTTCTGTATATTTATTTTATTTTTTTATAAAATGTTACACCTTAAACTTAAGTAAGTCATATAAATAAGGCTATAATGAATTTATTTTAAACCATTTACCTTGCAAAGTAAACCTGTTATTTTACCCATATCCACCTGCACTGACAACCACTAACATCAAACAATAAATACATATACATTACTTGCTGTGATTCCAACTCCAGATTTTTTTTATTTTAGTTTAATTATAGCTTGGGTGTCCCAAAATCCATTCCTCAAGATATATTAACAGTGCTTGTTTTATCTGACATTCGGCTAAATTACAGATGTTGCACAATGGCCAGTAACGCATATTACGAGTCGTGTCGGTATAGCTTTACCGCAAGCATTTTAGCCTACAACACAACGTCCATACTGCACTAAAAAAATTACGTTTTTGTGTGGGATTTTCATAGCGCTGGTATTACAGGTTGTGCGTTCAGGCTAAAATGCTTGCATTACAGCCTATACCAACACGATCCATACCGCCATCTGGGAGCAGTAGTGTAACAAAAATGTTTTACAAAACTCATATCTAAAATGTTACAAAGTACACCAACACCCATAAACTACCTATTAACCCTTAAACCACCATGCTCCCGCATCACAAACACTATTGAAAACGTATTAACCCCTAAGCTGCTGCCCACCTACATCGCGACTATTAAATACATTTATTAACCCCTAATCTGCCACTCACCCACATCGCCAACACTATTTAAATATATTAACCCCTAAACCACGAATCCCGACATTGCTGACACTAATAAAAGTTATTAACTCCTAATCTGCCGCTCCCCGACATCACCAACATCTAAATAAACATATTAACCCCTAAACTGCCGCCCCCCCCACATCGCCAACACTATAATAAAGTATTAACCTCTAAACCTCCAGCCCCCACATCGTAACTACTAAACTAAACCTATTAACCCCTAGACCGCCGTCCCTCCCACATCGCAAAACACTAAATTAAACTATTAACCCCTAAACCTAACATCCCGTAACTTTAAATTAAATTTACAATATAACTATCTTTAAATAAAAAAAAAACTTACCTGTGAAATAAAAATAAACCTAACATTAAACTATACATTAAACTAACATCATTAAAATTTGTAATTTAGGTTTTTAATTGGTAGCATTTTTTGTAATAATGTTCGTTTAATGTTAGGTTTATTTTTATTTTACAGGTAAGTTTTTATTTATTTTAAGAGTTATATTGTAATTTTAATTTAAAGTTAGGGGGTGTTAGGTTTAGGGGTTAATAGTTTAATTTAGTAATTTGCAATGTGGGGGGGCTGGCAGTTTAGGGGTTAATAGGTTTATTTAGTAGCGGTGATATGGGAGGCCGGAGGTTTAGGGGTTAATTATATTTAGTGTTGGGGAGCGGCGGACTAGGGGTTTATAGCTTTTATTAGTGAAGGCGATGTCGGGGAGTGGCGGATTAGGGGCTAATAACTTTATTTAGGTGTTTGCAATGTGGGGAGCGGCGGATTAGGGGGTTAATAACTTTATTTAGGTGTCGGGGGTGGTGGATTAAGGGTGTTTAGACTTGGGGTTTATGTTAGGCTGCTAGGTATAAACGTAACTTTTTTTCCCCCATAGACATCAATAGGGCTGCGTTTCAGAGATTTTTAATTCCGAACAGGTGCTAGTTTTTTTTCTAACACTCTCTCTCCATTGATGTCTATGGGGAAATCGTGCACGAGCACGTCAAATCAGCCCTTGGATTTTGTGCGGTATGGATCTTAACACCACCATATTGCACGCACAAGGAGGCTTTTCAGTAACTCGTAATGGCAGCGCTATGGAGAGTGAAAGAACGCAACTTTTTTGGCGTTAGTATCGCACCCTGTTTAGCGCAAAACTCGTAATCTAGGTGATAGTTAGACATGTGAGACTTCATTTGGGAACTTTTTTTGAATAAGTGAATAACTCCCAGTGTAACACTACAAACATTATTTATATTTTTTTATTTTTGCACAGAATTCCACAGAATAAAAGCATGTGTGTTAAATCCGTATGCGTTACAAAAGGAAAACAAAGTCTAGCACAGCTGACAGCTGTGTTATGTATGCGATTGACTCAAGTCCAGAAAATCACAAACTCCCTATACTTAACACACCCAGATTTCCCTTTTCCAGCAGTTATCATATTTATGTTCTACTAATCACCCTGAAATTTTAATATGATGGTGATAATATACTGCATGTAACATTATATGTTTTATCACAAGACTGTTGTCATTTTGCCAACAAATATATTCTGAGACAGTGCTAGAAGATATGGCCATAAAAATGCTTATAAATGAAGACATATTTATATATCTATAAACGTGATATAAAATAGGAGACTTTAAACCAGTATTGTCTTATTTTAAGGCAATCCCAGAACAGATATTGTAAATCACAGTTGTATAAATTGCATTTTAATTGTTTATTATCCACCTCTTTTTTCCATTTACAGACTTGCTTCAGAAATAAATAAATCTCAATTAAGTAACCTGAATTGAGCTTCTCTAAAATTAACTGTAACTGTTGCTGATTTAAAGAGACAGTATACACTCATTTTCATATAACTGCATGTAATAGACACTACTATAAAGAATAAGATGCACAGATACTGATATAAAAATCCAGTATAAAACTGTTTTAAAACTTACTTAGAAGCTGTCAGTTTGGCTCTGTTGAAAAGATAGCTGGAAAGCCCACTGCAAGTGGCAAATAAGACACTCCCCCCCCCCCCTCTTTTGCATTTGAAAAGACCCTTTACACAAACAGGAGCAAGCTGGAGAAGGTAGCTGACGGTATTCACATAAAACTTATGGGCTTGGTTAGGAGTCTGAAAATCAGAGCAATGTTTTTTAAAAATAAGCAAAACTATACATTTTTAAAAAAAAAAAAACTTTATGGGCTATATAAATAGATCATCTACAAAACATTTATGCAAAGAAAAAATTAGTGTATAATGTTCCTTTAACAATTTTCAAACTTTAAATAAACAATTCAAAACCTATTTCTATACCCAAAAAATACTCTACCCAGCTCTAAGTTGATTATCCATTCATTCAATTCAGATTTTAGAATAACATTATATAGTGTGGGAAATAGAGAAACCATTCTTATCCCTAAGGATTTTTTAAACATCGTAATTTATTTGGAGTCTACATTACACCTATCCAAACACGGGTTGGGAGTCATATTAACATCTCCTGTTATAGTCAATTTATTCTCCACAAAAGGAGCAATCTTGATCAACCTAAGCCAAAAGTTATTGTCCTGCTTGTTGGGTCCATATACATTACAAATAAGTTATGCCATTGACATCAGCATATTAGTCTGGTACAAATCACTATAAGTAAGGAACCCCAAAGTAGCTCACTGATGAGAATCTGCCAAACATGCAAGGAGTCCTTTCAGGGAATGAGTGGGCAACTGGCCAGTGGTTAAATCTATGCCATTTGTCAATACTCTCTCATTAGCCAAGGCACTTAGTTTATGTGCTGGTAACCATAGTAGATCTTCTAATGTGAAGTAGGCAAAGAGGGGAGGCTTGTTCGATCTCTCTTCATTGAGCAAATTCACATTTAGGCTTCTATGCCAATAAATAGTAAAACCTAACATTTGGGACACCTACTCCCCCCCCCCCATCAAAAATATTCTACAGTTGATTGGTCTATTGGTTCTTATCTTGTTAAAACCTGTTTTAATGCACATATGAGTTTAAATGCATAATGTGACAAGACTAATATTGTAAGTTGAACCATTCTTATTATAGGGGCCGATTTATCAAGGGCTGAATGGCCCCTGATGCTGTTAGGCTTGCCGGAAACAGCAGTTATGAAGCAGCGGTCTTAAGACTGCTGCTCCCTAACTGGTCTGCTGCCTCTGAGGCTATGGTCTGCAATCCACCCAATCCTATATGATCGGGTTGATTGACACCCCCTGCTAGCGGTCGATTGGCCGCAAATCTGCAGGGGGGTGGCATTGCACAAGCAGTTCACTAGATCTGCTTGTGCAATGTTAAATGCCAACAGAGTATGCTGTCAGCATTCAGCGATGTCTGTCGGACATGATACGCTACTGCGTATCATGTCAGACAGACAATGAAAAATCGTCCCAATTGTCTCTATGTTCTAAATGTTATGTAGTTCTCTGCATTTATTTAACATTGTTTCATTTGTAGAACAAAGGATCTGGGCAGAAGACTAAACTGTATCACATTGCCAAGGAGATCATGAGCTCAGAGAAAGCGTAAGTATTGACTTTAAATTGCCTTTTATAAGATCTCTGTTGCTTCTTTTAAAATCACCACTTTAACTAGAATATTTCTTATTCAACAGGTTTGTTGATGCCCTAAAGCTGTTGCACATTGTAAGTACCTGTTTAAATTTCCTAAAAACGTTATTGTGCATATATGACAACAGTAATCAATATGTTTTGTATAAAACAGCCATCATTTTGTAAGGTTTTTGAACATGATAACAAGTTTGCAAATACAAGGAGTTAATCCACAGTTTTAACACTAGATAAAGAAGCAGCTCTTATACTAATACATTATACTTTTAAAGAACATTAAACACCTGTTGTTTTTGTTTATAATTGTGCTTGTTCCATGCTCCCTAGGAGGCCAAAAAGCGAAATCTGTAACCTAAAAATGCTGCAAAACAAGTAGTTAGTTTAGGTAGTTTGCAACATTTTGAAACCCTAGGTTACACAATTTACTATTTGGCCTGTCTGGGGAATGTAGGGCAAAGTATCATTTTACACAAAAGCAAGAGGTGTTTAATGTCCCTTTTAAAGAAATAAATAGGTACCAAAAGTAATATTTTAGGAGACAGACACCAGTTATTGCATATTTCCATTCTGCAAACAGATAGAATTTCAGATATAATTACAGTAGTTTAGTAATATATTGAGGGGACGATTTATGAAAGTGCAAGCGGACATGATACGATTTAGCGTATCATGTCCGCCGCACATCGATAAATGCTAACAGCATACACTGTCGACATTTATCATTGCACAAGCAGTTCACAAGAACTGATTGTGCAATGCCGCCCCCTGCAGATTCACGGCCAATTGGCCACTAGCAGGGGGTGTCTATCAGCCCGATCATATAGAATCGGGAGTATTGATGTCCGTAAGACTCAAAGCAGGCGGACAAGTTATGGAGCAGCAGTCTTTAGACCGCTGCTTCATAACTTCTGTTTCCGGTGAGCCCGAAGGCTCAAGCCATTCGGAGCTTGATAATTCAGCCCCTATTTGTTTAGTGGGATTTGAACTTTTGACTTTATATAATGTATTGACACTATACAGAAAAATAAACCAACTTCATTTTTTTTTTTTAAATAATGATTTTTCTGTGGTGTGTGATGAGGTATTGTTGAGATTTTCTGTGCTTGTATTATTAGGGGAACGCTAATGAAAACTACATTGTTAGTAAGTTGCCTCATATTTTCTTTCCATTAGGTTACCAGTTTAGGTAACCTTTTCCTCCATCTATGGGCTAGATCTTATGCTAACTGCTAAAATTGAGCCACTGTACTATGTAAAACAAAGAGAGGCCGATTTACCAAATGTCTGTTGGACCTGATCGGCCAGTGTGGATCAGGTCCGACAGACATCACTGAATGCGGAGAGCAATACGCTCTCCGTATTCAGCATTGCACCAGCAGCTCACAAGAGCTGCTGGTGCAACGCCGCCCCCTGCAGACTCGCGGCCAATCGGCCGCCAGCAGGGAGATGTCAATCAACCCGATCGGGTTGAATTGTGGCGATCTCTGTCCGACTGCTCAGAGCAGGCGGACAGGATTATGGTTATCAAGCAGCGGTCTCCATCTGGAGCTTGATAAATGGGCCTCATAGTGTCATCTGATTTTACATAGTCTCCCTTTTTAGTGGCAAAATCAGAATAGATCACTATAGTACTGTATGTACTAAATAAGAACTGTTCTTATAGCTGGATGATCAGCCCCTTATACTTTATGCCTTTCATCTTTTATTTCAATTCTGCCATCACATTTTAAGGTGAATCTCTACACAGTTCCTATAGTAAAAAATAAATAAATGAGGATTTAGCTTTTTAAATTGAATTAAGTCATTCTTAATAATGATTATTATGTTGTCCGGCTTATCAATTAGTGTTTTAGAATTAGCTAATGCATTATAAGACGACTTGTTTTATTCAGTTTTTCTTTCTTTTCTTACTGGATGTTTTTTCTCCTGAAAAGCATTGGGTTAAAAGAATTACATTTCAGGTACTGCCACACATTTTGTTATTTCCCCCGCTGGCTCGATAGCTTGTTGTATTGCTCTTATTACGCCAGGGGGAAATCCCGATCTAATGAATGGATAATGCACTTGTAAAGATAGATTTAGCTAGTGAAAAAAGAAAGCAATAGATCAAACTTGCCAGAGAGTCTCTAATTCATTGCTGAAATAAAAATGTCATAATGAACTTCAAAAAAGTGCTATTCTTATATAAGGACATTTTTTGAATGTTGGTGGTATTTTGTGATCATGTTCCAGCTATTATGTGTTACTTTTTTTCTGCTTCACGTATAAGCACACTTTTAGGGCGTGATCCGATATACGGCGCAGGTTTCGGCGCAAGCGTGGAAACCTGCGCTGCCCGTAGTTTCAGCTCTCAACTCGAGCTATACCATATACGGCGCCGTCAGATGCTAAAGTGCCGTAAGTCTGACAAACTAGCGATGTCCAGAAATCTGCGTAAGTACAAATTTCTGGAGTCGCCAGTGACTTACAGCACTTTAGAAACTGCCGGCACCTACAAAAACTGACTAAAGTATTAAATCTCCCGTACTGTCTAACACGCCTCCCAAACATAGCCCGACACGTATACCCCTCTATCCGCTATCCCCCCCCTCACTCTCCTAATAATAAATGCATTAACCCCTAAACTGCCGCTCCCGGACCCCGCCGCACCTAATAAAGTTATTAACCCCTAAACCGCTGCCACCTACACTAACTACCCCCTAATGTGAGCCCCCTTACTCCGCCGCCACCTACATTACCTACCCCCTAATGTGAGCCCCTTACTCCGCCGCCACCTACATTACCTACCCCCTATTGTGATCTCCTTACACCGCCGCCACCTATATTAACTACCCCCTAATGTGAGCCCCTTACTCTGCCACCACCTATATTAACTACCCCCTAATGTGAGCCCCTTACTCCGCCGCCACCTACATTACCTACCCCCTAATGTGATCGCCACCTATATTAACTACCCCCTAATGTGAGCCCCTTACTCTGCCACCACCTATATTAACTACCCCCTAATGTGAACCCCTTACTCCGCCGCCACCTACATTACCTACCCCCTAATGTGATCTACTTACACCGCCGCCACCTACATTACCTACCCCCTAATGTGAGCTCCTACCCCGCCGCCAGCTATATTAAAATTATTAACCCCTAATCTAATCCCCCTGCCCCGCCGCCAGCTATATTAAAATTATTAACCCCTAATTTAATCCCCCTACACCGCCGCCAGCTATATTAAATTAATTAACCCCTAAAATATTCCTACCACTAAACCTAAGTCTAACCCTACAAATAGCCCTGAAAGGGCTTTTTGCGTGGCATTACCCCAAAGTAAACAGCTCTATTGCCAGCCCTTAAAAAAGGGCCTTTTGCGGGCCATTGCCCCAAAGTTATCAGCTCTTTTACCAGCCCTTAAAAGGGCTTTTTTCGGGGCTTTGTCACAAAGTAATCAGCTCTTTTGCCTGTAATCTAAATCCCCCTACACCGCCGCCACCTATAATAAATGTATTACCCCCTAATCTAATCCCCCTACACCGCCGCCACCTATATTAAAATAGATTCGATTTTAAATCTTCAAAAAGCATCCAATTTGGGGCATGGTCCTTTGTAAAAAAAAATTTGGGTTGCCAATCTCCTGCTGGGCATGTGCAGGAGTTCTCAGTATGTACATATGTGCATTTGTGGTTGGCTGAGGGCTGATTCAGTGGTTGTGGAAATAGTTGAGATTTTGAAAAATGTTACTCTTTTGAAGTTCAGACTGAGTGCTGTTACTTTATCTTGTTTTCATGCAGATCTGCTGCTTGGTGCCTCACTTGAATATGTGATGGAGCACCTGGGACTGACTCTGTATGGGTTCGGCCAGTGCTTGACGAATATGTTCAAAAATTAGGAGCCAGTAAGAATATTTAGGAGCCAGGCATATTTTTTAGGAGCCAGACAGTTGTATTTGTATATAGATATATGGAGAATAACCCAAAAAGTTAGGAGCCAGGGGTAAAATTCTAGGAGCCAGTGGCTCCCAGGCTCCTGGGTTTGTGGAGCCCGGGTTTGGAGGGTAATCCCTAAGACTGTATTATTCCTTCATTCAAGATCTCACTTGCAGATGGGTAATTTTATACCGCCCTGCCCAGCTTACTATTGGCTGTATCAGTACGTTTTTGTAGTCCCAGATCTTCCCTTCTGTCTTAGTGCTTCTAGGCTTTTTCAACGGTCATGGGAGCCCCTCTGGGGTTCTAAAGAGTTTCTCTTAGGCATCGACCTGTCCAATGTTGTACTTCAGGGTCCTCTCTGAAGTTAGAGGGGATCTATATTCTGAAGAAGTAGTCCACTGTTAGATTCCAGGTTCATAAGCCAGTTGACATTGGAATTCCTCCATGATGATATTCAGAAGCACTTCTTTGCTTCTGGCTGGCTATCTCAGTTACAGTTTTTTTTTGCATTCATGAAAACTATAAGGTCAACTTATCTACAGTATTTAGCAAGTTGGAAGTTGGCGTTTGTATCCAACTGTGGTTTCTTGCTTCTATCGGGTAGTCAGTTTGCTCTTCTTGACTATCCTGATATCGGAGATTCCTTTCCACTCTGAAGTTGATATCTGCTTAGTTCATCTGGAATTTGATTCCAGTAAGGTACTGGAAGTCTTCTCCTATGGCTTCCGTCATATTGATAAGTTCTGATCCAGTTTAATATTGGTAAAGGGCAGTCTGAGACTTTTCAGAGAGCCTGGTTTACATCCTTCCAAATTTTATGGGTCCAGATTTTCTAATCAATATTTTTTCTTTTCTGGAGTCAAGACCTTGAAAGTGGTTCTTCAGAGTTGTTAGATAATACTTTCGAGGAAAGATCTTTAACTCTGAAGATGTTAAGCTATAATATTCAGCCCTTTTCGCCGGACTCTATGCAAGATTTTCCACAGGGAGTGGAAATGTGTATCTATCCGGGTAAATAGTTCGAGGATATGCATGGTATTCTGTTAGCATCCTCAAATGCTTCCATTCTTTCAGGATGTAGTAGATAAGGTCTTATTGTCAACAATTTTGGCGGTCCATAATTTTGGCCTTTTCCATCCTTATGGCATAGGAGTTCCACATGTACGACTTTTCAGGCATTTATTCAGGTCTTGGTCAATAGGACCTGTAGTTGGCTTGTTTTTTTATTTGTAATTTGATTTAGGGTTACTCAGGGTTTATAAATTACCGCCCTTTGTACATAAACATATTTTAGATCTTCTAGTTCTGTTCTTCATTATTGAAATTTGTAGAATGAGATTTGTAGTAGACCAAGTTGCGAGCTTAGCATATTGGTTGTGTTATCATATTTTTACTAAAATCTCTCAATTTATCAGGTTTTGTCTCAGTGGAGACAGCTTTGGGAAGGAATGTTTCCAGGCGATGATTCATGGTAATTCGATGCCTGTCTTTTATTGTTTTCCCACCATTTTCGTTTGTGGACTCCTTAGCTTGGGTATAGGTTCCCACGAGTAAGAATTTTGTGGACTCTTACCACCTAGAAAGAAAACGCAATTTATGTGTACCTGATAAATTCCTTTCTTTCTTGGTGGTAAGAGTGAACAAACCCGCCCCTTTTGTTTCTTGATTGGCGGCAGTTCTAGTTTGCAGCACTTTACCCTACTATCTTTCTTACTTCTTCCTCCTTTCCTTGACCATGTGTACTACTGGGAGAAAGAGGGGGAAGTAGGAGGGATACTTAAAGCTTTGTTGTGGGGTGTCTTTGCCTCCTGGTGGCCAGGAGTAAGGATTTTGTGGACTCCTACCAAGAAGAAAGAAAGGAATTTATCAGGTTAGCATAAATTATGTTTTACCTGTTTTTTGTTTTTGTTATTTTGGGTTGAGTGGCTTAAGATAGTTAGAACTTGAAGGTGTAAACTTCAAAGCACTTTATCTTCCTCAATGAAATAGGGTGATGGAATTAATAAAGGCGGAACTAATACACCATTGTAATGTAATGTTTTGTGTTGGCCAGGAGTAGGCTAGGGAAGTTTAGGTGGCAACTGGCAAGAACCTTTCAGGTGCATTTATTTGGTCTTGAATTTTAATAAATCTGGCATACTTTTTTTTTATTATTATTTAAAGCTGTAAGAGAGAATTGTATATGGGCGGTACCATCGTCATACACCCTTTAAAAGGGATGTTGTAATGCATTAGTGTTTATATATATATATATATATATATATATATAAATATATTTATATATTATCTATCTATCTTTTTACACACACATTTTTTTTATTTCTTGAGATGTTTAAAAACTGTATTTGACCTGCTTGTGTATGAAATGGTTTTAAAATAGTGCCTTTACCTTTATATTATTATTTTGAAGCTGCCACCTATACTGAAAATATTAATATTGCAGCTATGTAAACAAGTGCCAGCAACAGAAATCAACCACCCGCTGTGGTTGGAGCTGGAGCCCAACTTATTTAAAATAGTGTTCCTGCAGCAGCACAATGACATTTTATCAACTGCTTGTCTGAGTACATTGTTCCTTTAAAGGGACAGTAAACACCATTTTTTTTATTTAACTGCATGTAATAGACACTACTATAAAGAATAATATGCACAGATACTGATCTAAAAATCCAGTATAAAAATATTTAAAAACGTACTTAGAAGCTCACAGATTAACACATTTAAAAGGTTAAATGGAAGACCCACAGCAAATTTGTTCTATAGCAAAAAAGCAGGACCCCCCCCCCTCCTTCCTCTGCATATGAAAAGACTCCTTTCACAAACAGGAGCAAGCTGGAGTAGGTAGCTGACAGTATTCTCCTAAAACTTTGGGGTTTGGTTAGGAGTCTGAAAATCAGTGCAATGTTAAAAATAAGCAAAACTATAAATAAAAAAAAAAAGCTGTATGGGCTAAATAAATGGATCATCTACAAAACATTTATTCAAAGAAAAATCTAATGTATAATGTCCCGTTTAAAGGCTAAACATCACATTTGTGATTACAAATCATCATCTCTATTGATCTTAGAAATAAATAGGTGTTGTTTGAAGTAAGCACTTTCCTTATCCTTTCACACATTTTAAAATGTAAGTTATAGTTTTTATATTGCATCATTTATATGTACTTGCAAAATATGTTCATTAAACACCCTGCTCTATAATATGCATTAAATCTGGGGGGAAAAGTGTAATTTATTTTGCTTTAAAATAAATATTTTATTTCAAATAGGGAATCACAGCGTACGGATAGCCATCCTTGTCTATGCATTATGTACAAAGTAGGTAGCCGTGTGATTTCAAGCAATGTATTCTTAACGGAAACAAGCACTAATGAAAGGCCAGCCGTGCACCTTTCCTGTTTGTCAGGAAACTATGAAAATGTTATCTCCCCCACTGAACCCACTCACTAAACTAAACATTTTTAATGCACATTTAATATTACAACTAAACAATTCATACACTAGTACTTTTAATAATATTTGTAGGCACTTTTCTCAATAAGAATGTGTTACTCAATTCAAACCACTTAAAAAAAAAAAAAGATTTAAACCCCCCCAACAAAACAATGTTTTCTCTAGTCTGTGTTATAGATGCCAAGTTTTTTTAGTGTGGAGGAGTAAACGAGTTCAGGCATGCAAATGAGCTAGTAAGCTTTTTCCTTTGTGCAGAGTTCTAAATCCTGCCACAAAGACTTGGATTTTCCCTGTATTTGTTTTCTGTTGCTGTTAAAGACACATGATCACCACAATGTCTGCAGGAAAAGAGGCCTGGATTCCAATCAGCTTGAATTTGCACATTAAAACATTAGTGTTGTGTGTGTGTGTGTGTTTTCAGTTTCAAAACAATTACAATCAATAAGAAAAGTCACAAATTAGATTAGATAAGTACAAAATGTAGTTAAACCAAAAAAATAACTAACAGGGGTTTCAAATGAGTCCTCAAAAGGTTTCTTACAGACATTTGTGAACACAGAAACTTTGCTGCCAAAGCAAAAGTAATGACTATTAATTTGGTGATCACTACCTAATGCGTATTGACTCCATTGCAATTATCAATGAACATTTAGATAATCATACTTAAAGGGATACTAAATCTAACATTTTTCTTTAGTGATTCAGATAATACTCCTATTATCAGTTTTTCTTCGTTCTCTTGCTATCTTTATTTAAAAGCTGGAACGTAAAGCTTAGGAGCCAGTCCATTTTTGGTTCAGAACCTGGGTTATGCTTGCTTATTGGTTGGCTGAATGTAGTCACCAATAAGCAAGGGCTATCCAGAGTGCTGGACCTAAAATGGGCACAATTTGTCACAGTATAGCCACTCCAGCTAAGCCGGTGACTTAATTCAGTGGGTGAAAGGGTTAACAAACCCTATCTAGTCTGTTCTAAATCTAGTAAAAATGCCCCAAACTCCCCTTTAATGCTACCCACACTAAACTATCTCTAAGCTGCCACCATTTAAGATTTATTAAATAGAAAATCTTAAGGAAAACCCAGACTAACAAATTAAAATTCCAAAACATATTTTAGCAAATATTAAGCTAAAGAAAACAGTATTAATATTACCAGTCTCTTTCAGTAACCTTGTTTAAAAATTAGACAGAGGCAAAACTTAATAAAGGAACATTTATTATGAGCAAAAAAGTCACAGTGCATTGATATAATAAAAAAAAAATTGACAAACAATACACACACAAGCAGACCGTTTTTTAAAATTAAAATGGAGAAAAGCAGAACCTAATAACTTTACCTGAAGAATATAGTTTCTGCTTCCAGGGAAATGTAAATTAGAAAATGGTCAGACACTCCGTTATGAACAGCTCCCCATGTAGAATGACAAACTTATATTGTTAGAATCAAAGTTATATACCCTTTTCTCTGATATCAGATTTCTTGACCAAACCTTCAAGAGGGGCCAGGAAAATCCCACCTCTCTCTTTTACGACATGTCCTAAAGCTCTGAATCATTGGCTGAAATTATAGAACACCTTATAACTTCTGTTATGTATATCTAGTTCATATACGCAGATAGGTAATTTCACTTTGATGTCATGAACATTATTTTTAACCAAATATGACATGTCCAGCAGAAGAGGTGTCTGAAAGGCCTAATATTCATAAAATATTTGAATTTGAGGGCACTGGTTTTTATCATATCTCTACTGAGATCTCTGCATCATAAAAAAACACTCTCTGTGTTAAGTTGTGGCAATAAACTGTCTTTAGGCAATAAAGTTTCTCCAGTGAGGCTTCCAGCTATTTATAACGGGGCTTTGACTTTCTAAGAAAAAAACAAAACACAGGGACACATTTCTTCTGAAAAAAAATAAAAAATTATTTAGCACACAAGCTAAAAAGTTAACCCCTTACAACTAAAATCATGAGGCCTTCATGAAAAGTATAATTATTAAAAGGACATAAAATCACTGTGTAAAATGCAGCAGGGGTAGACTTCTGATGTCTTAAGTCCTTCCATTTCTCACGGTACTTTGGAAATTATAAGGAAATAGAGCAAAATAAATAATGTATATTCTAGAGTATTTAAACTAGACATATATTATATTATTATTGGGTAATTGTAGAGCGCCAACAGATTCCTGCAGCATTATAAACATAGGCGGTATACAAGGTAACATTTATAGGGGGTTAAATGGGTAGAAGTCCCTGCCGAGAGTTGCACTGTTGTAATTGGCTCTTATGCGGGTGATCTACAAACAGCTGGGCTCATAGGCTTGCATACTAAGGAGTTTGAGGGGATAGCAGTGGAGTAAGGAAAGGTTAGTGTAGCTTGTATGCATCCCTGAATAGTACAGTTTTTACGGAGCGCTTGAAGCTTTCAAAACTAGGGGAGAGTCTTGTGGAGCAAGGCAGAGAGTTCCACAAGATGGGAGCTAGTCTGGAGAAGTCTTGTAAACGGGAATGTGAGGAGGGAACAAGAGAGGAGGAGAGGAGGAGATCGTGGGCAGAGCGAAGGGGTCGGGAGAGAGAGTATCTGGAGACAAGGTCTGAGATGTAGGGGGGGAACAGTGCAGTTGAGGGCTTTGTATGTCAGAGTGAGAATTTTATGTTTAAGCCTGGAGGCAAGAAGAAGCCAGTGAAGGGATTGGCAGAGAGGTGCAGCAGATGAAGAGCGACGTGTAAGGAAGATGAGCCTGGCAGAGGCATTCATTATGGATTGTAAAGGAGCTAGGCAGCAGCTAGGATGAGAGAGTGGCTTAGAATCTTAGTTGTGTCTTGTGAAAGGAAATGTCTAATTTTAGAGATGTTTTTAAGGTGGAAGCGGCAGGAGGAGTGAAAAAAAGATCTGAGTCAAGTGTGACTCCAAGACATCGAACATGTGGGGTAGGGGTAATGATGGAGTTATCGACAGTTATAGAGAAGATGGGGGTGAAGATTTTTGAAGAAGGGGGGAAAATAAGAAGCCCAGTTTTGGAGAGATTTAGCTTAAGGTGAGATGACATCCAAGATAAGATATGTGAGAAGAGAAGGGAACCAAGGACAGATCCTTGCGGTACCCCAACAGAAAGTGGTAATAGGGCAGAGGATGCCCCAGAGAAGGCTACACTAAAGGTACGGTAAGACAGATAGGAAGAGAACCACAAGAGAGCTGTGTCGCAAATGCTGAAGGATTGGAGGGTTTGGAGCAAAAGAGGGTGGTCGACAGTATCAAAGGCTGCAGACAGATCAAGGAGGATAAGTATAGAGAAGTGGCCTTTGATACTTTCGACCACCCTCTTTTGCTCCGAACCCTACAATCCTTCGGCATTTGCGACACAGCTCTCTCGTGATCGACAGTATCAAAGGCTGCAGACAGATCAAGGAGGATAAGCAGATAGAAGTGGCGTTTGGATTTTGCTGTAAGTAGGTCATTGGTAACCTTAACAATTGCTGTCTCAGTGGAGTGGTGGGGGTGAAATTCAGATTGCGGTGGGTCAAGGAGGGAGTTTAGTGTAAGGAAATGGGATAGACGTACATATACTAGCTTTTCGAGAAGCTTTGAGGCAGTAGGGAGTAGGGACATAGGGCAGTAGTTGGATGGGGAGGTTGGGTCGAGAGAAGGTTTTTTGAGGATAGGTGTGACCAGTGCGTGTTTAAGAGATGAGGGAAATATACCAGTGCTGAGGGAGAGGTTGAAGATGTGTGTGAGTATAGGGGTAAGGGTAGAAGAGAGGGCGGGGAGTAGCTGTGAGGGAATGGGGTTGAGGGGACAGGTAGTGAGGTGAGAGGATAGTATAAGGGCAGAAACGTCCTCCTCTGTAACAGGGGCAAAAGAGATAAATTTATGGCTATGTGGGTTTTGGATGATAGTGAGGTTTTGAGGGGATTTGAGACCGGTAGCATATTGAGAGCTGATTCATTTCTGATGGAGTCTATTTTGTTATTGTATGGGAAATTCAGTTTTGTGTTTATGTCCCTTTAAAGGGACATTTAGTTAAAAAATAAAAATAAATTAGTATCTACATTAATTAACATCTGCATATAAAGGTGTTTGTTTTAAAATCATGAAAACTGTTATTTTGTTAGCAAAATTTGCATTGGTTTGCATTCCTATGACACACCCCTTTGGGAACCTATCCTCTCGGTGAGCCGGCAGCATGTGCTGCCTGCATTTGCAATTGCGTGTGAGAGCAGAGCTTGTCAATCATCCCGGTTGGATCTAACAACTGCTACTTAACTAGCATTAGTGAGTTTTGGGGCTCATAAATGGAAACCATTACATTTTCACCACACATGTTAACAGAATATGTTGAGACTAGTAATTTTATAAGCTACAATACAAATATAAAGTGGGAGAAACTCCTGATCCAGTGGAAGAAATAGTACTAGGATCCTGACTATCCTGTTGTGATAATGCAACATAGTTGGTCTCATTCCACCTCCTCCCACAGTTTCCTTTTTTTTCTCTTCAAAATAACCTGTACTGAAAGTTTCTATACTTAAATCTAGGCATTTGAATAACGTATGTAAACACAGCCAGCAGAATAAATTACACTCTCAGTGGGGTACAGGATAGTTAAAAATAAAAATGTTAATTTTCAATTGCTCTCTCTAAGTATTGAACTTAGGTTTACAGACAAATATATGATAAGGAAGCATATATGTGTGTGTACACTAAGTGATAACATAATGAGGGTCTGATATTACCTGCAAGCATTGTAATAGGCTGTGGTTTAAAAGCACAAAATCAGCTAATTCATGTACTCAAATAAACTTGAAAATACAATATGTTATACATTTTATATTCTGCGGCTGGTATAACAAGTCATTGCAAATACATTAATTGAAAAACTATTTTACAGTGTACTGTTTCTTTAAAGAAAGAACGTTGATGTTGATAGTGTATGTTACCTGTGTCTGATATATTCAGTACATTTATTTTGCAGCTACTCTAGTAATGTAGAGGATAAAAGTATATTTTTACTACGCTAAATTTGACATATGGAGAATTTGACACATGCTTTCATGTCTTTTAAAGTTTACTTAGCATCACAGACACGTACACAAAATGTGTTTTTTAGTCTGTGGAGTGGGAATGGGGAAGTAAAGCAATATTCATGCTGCAGAACAAGGATAGTTTGCAGACATGGCTAACTTATGCAAAATAATATTTGCTCTGATTAAAACATTGGCTTTACAATGCATGATAGAAAATGCTAGCTTTTATGGACATGATGTTCCATCTGTAGAATGACCCATTGTGTTTGTCATCAGTAGTTTGAAGGGTATGAACAATTTTAAATACAAAACTGCAAGCCAAAATGAGGCTGTGTAATTTGTGATTGATGAGAAACAGCAGTTAAAGTATGGGAATACTGAATATGTATGATACAAACAAATGCGCTTTTCTAATTGTTATAGCAATTAAAATCGGAAAGATTATATATAAGAATACCACAACAGTCAATGGTCTTACTACAGCTCAGTTATAGCACAGTCTGGCTAAGGAGGGTGTATGTGTATATATATATATATATATATATATATATATATATATATATATATATATATATATATATATATATTGCAAATGTTTATTTTGCTTTTATAAAGTTCCTCCTGATGTATTTCAGTAGCAGCTATATCTGGAAATTCCACTATCATCAATGGAAAGAGTTTGTAGGGGTGCGGAGTAAGGGTCCCAGATTGCAGCGCTCATAGAAGGGAGGGAACATAAACAGAAAACAATTTATGGTGCAGTATGAATATACTAGTATACAGTGTAGCACAAATAGTTAGAATAATGCTCACATTTCTTTTTTACCTCAAACATATGAGGTATGTTGAGAGCGTTGAGGGGAATTAACCCCTATCTGTGTTAAAGATGATAATCCCTTGGTGGCCTGATGGAGTATGGTCCTTCCTTCTTATGGTGTCTTTAAGATGTGATATTCTTCTCCTCTGTGGAGTATGGTATTTTCTTGAGCTTGTTCCTTATTCAAATCTTAATCCCACTTTAATTTACATTCAAATCCTTCAGTAATATAATTATTACCCCAGTTATGCTGTTGTAGTAAGTCTGCGGCAAATCTGTCAAATCTGGGACCCTTATTCCTCATATATATATATATATATATATATATATATATATATATATATATATATATATATATATATATATATATTTTTTTTTTTTTAAGATACTCTTTATTGATGTTTAATAGGCAATACAAAACAAACACAATGATATGTTACAAAATCATATATGGGTATTCAATCATACTCAAACTGTTGAATAATCTTATGACATTGTATAAGCATAACCAACATATTGAGACTTTCCACTATTTAAAACATTTTTTTTAGATAAAATATCTAGAATCATCACAAAATTAATATAAATGAACTTTTTTTTTTTAATTAAAGTTGCCTCCTCATACTTAGCAAGACCTCTCTTGGACCTTATGGATATTAAAGTTAACAAAAGGAGGCAAATAAAAATAAACTGTTGCACAGTGGATTGCTCTTGGGTCCACCACACTATTTGGCGGTTGTGAAAACAATTATAACTGAATAGATTCATAAACATATAACAGTTTAACTAAATGAATTAGTCATAAGGAGCTGCTAACATGTATTCAAGCTGATACAACTATAACAAAGTATATGGAGCTAACTGGTGGAGGGTAGAGTAACTCATAACTGCTGAAAGATACAGTATACAGGGAGTGCAGAATTATTAGGCAAATTAGTATTTTGACCACATCATCCTCTTTATGCATGTTGTCTTACTCCAAGCTGTATAGGCTCGAAAACCTACTACCAATTAAGCATATTAGGTGATGTGCATCTCTGTAATGAGAAGGGGTGTGGTCTAATGACATCAACACCCTATATCAGGTGTGCATAATTATTAGGCAACTTCCTTTCCTTTGGCAAAATGGGTCAAAAGAAGGACTTGACAGGCTCAGAAAAGTAAAAAATAGTGAGATATCTTGCAGAGGGATGCAGCACTCTTAAAATTGCAAAGCTTCTGAAGCGTGATCATCGAACAATCAAGCGTTTCATTCAAAATAGTCAACAGGGTCGCAAGAAGCGTGTGGAAAAACCAAGGCGCAAAATAACTGCCCATGAACTGAGAAAAGTCAAGCGTGCAGCTGCCAAGATGCCACTTGCCACCAGTTTGGCCATATTTCAGAGCTGCAACATCACTGGAGTGCCCAAAAGCACAAGGTGTGCAATACTCAGAGACATGGCCAAGGTAAGAAAGGCTGAAAGACGACCACCACTGAACAAGACACACAAGCTGAAACGTCAAGACTGGGCCAAGAAATATCTCAAGACTGATTTTTCTAAGGTTTTATGGACTGATGAAATGAGAGTGAGTCTTGATGGGCCAGATGGATGGGCCCGTGGCTGGATTGGTAAAGGGCAGAGAGCTCCAGTCCGACTCAGACACCAGCAAGGTGGAGGTGGAGTACTGGTTTGGGCTGGTATCATCAAAGATGAGCTTGTGGGGCCTTTTTGGGTTGAGGATGGAGTCAAGCTCAACTCCCAGTCCTACTGCCAGTTTCTGGAAGACACCTTCTTCAAGCAGTGGTACAGGAAGGAGTCTGCATCCTTCAAGAAAAACAGGATTTTCATGCAGGACAATGCTCCATCACATGCGTCCAAGTACTCCACAGCGTGGCTGGCAAGAAAGGGTATAAAAGAAGAAAATCTAATGACATGGCCTCCTTGTTCACCTGATCTGAACCCCATTGAGAACCTGTGGTCCATCATCAAATGTGAGATTTACAAGGAGGGAAAACAGTACACCTCTCTGAACAGTGTCTGGGAGGCTGTGGTTGCTGCTGCATGCAATGTTGATGGTGAACAGATCAAAACACTGACAGAATCCATGGATGGCAGGCTTTTGAGTGTCCTTGCAAAGAAAGGTGGCTATATTGGTCACTGATTTGTTTTTGTTTTGTTTTTGAATGTCAGAAATGTATATTTGTGAATGTTGAGATGTTATATTGGTTTCACTGGTAAAAATAAATAATTGAAATGGGTATATATTTGTTTTTTGTTAAGTTGCCTAATAATTATGCACAGTAATAGTCACCTGCACACACAGATATCCCCCTAAAATAGCTATAACTAAAAACAAACTAAAAACTACTTCCAAAACTATTCAGCTTTGATATTAATGAGTTTTTTTGGGTTCATTGAGAACATGGTTGTTGTTCAATAATAAAATTAATCCTCAAAAATACAACTTGCCTAATAATTCTGCACTCCCTGTAAGAGCAGATCATTAAGTCATCTAAAAAGTATACATTCAGTTTGTCTAATGATAAAGGTATCCAGTGCAGAGTCCACTGTCAAACGGGAATATTATAATGAAGACAATTAACTGGAGCAATTCACAAGCTCTCTAAATGGTCTAAGCTTTTATAACAATGCCCAAATTAGGGCCCAAAATATAATAAGTATACGCAATAAAAAGGAAAAAACAATGCATCTCTACAAGATCATATTGTAAAATGTAATAAATAAGCCATGCTCTTAATTTAAAAATGTGACAAATGGATACCTATATTTATATTATCTAAATATAACTTCCACACTTTATTTCAAGACCCTAAATGAGTAAAATTAACCCATATAGTGATATACCAATATATTGAGATTCTGTATCATGTTTCAAGTTTTGAAATAACAGCTAACAAGGCAGGATATGTTTCACACATGTAGTTGGAGACCATAATGGAGAATAAAATATAAGTGGAATCATGGATAGTCTGCCAAACTTATTCAAGCACTACTACCAGAAAGCAGTAATCAAGGTACCCAAAATGTTATGCCTCTGACTGTATATAGAGAAGAGAGAAAGCTGGAACTTCAGGGTCAATCCGAATTACTCCCTCAGACATACGTTGGTCACCACAAACATTTTATATGCGTTCTGCTCGACAATTATATCTTAGTCCCTTAGCTGGACAGAACGACTTGCCTTATACATCTGTTCCTGCTCCCCAGAGGAAAAATTCTGCAAGACCAATATCTCACTAATGTTGGACAAACTCCACACACTGTTTTGGTAGTCAGGCTGGGGAGGGTTAACAAACAAACATCCCTTAATTTTGCTGCAATCTTCTCGCACTAGGCTGGAGATAAGGGCACAAACAATCGGTGGTTCCAGCTGCAGGCCTTTTTCTTTGCTAGGCAGTATCTCTGTGTTAGCCAGCATCTTTTTCTGATCATTACTATCCCGATATGCTGTTAAACACGGGGACACAATCTTTGCCACAATGTCTCTGTTAATTGGTACTTACAAGAGTGTGTCTGGTTCCCTCGCTCCATCTTGTCTGTTCTTCCCCAGCTCACAGTAAAGAGCAGGCTCATCAGTTTCCTGGCGAATGTTTCCGGGCTCCTGTCCTGAGCTGTATTCATATTGATTATCAAGGTATGGACTGACACAGGGAGGATAATTCCAAGCATACATTGCTCAAGCTTGATGAAATGTTCAAAAGTAGGCCTTCAATGCTTCTCAGTACATGAAGCTTTATATTGGACATATCTCCAAGCTCTCCTCTATTCGTCTTAATTTAGGTTATAAGTAATTGTTGCACATACAGCATAGCAGTTGCTCATACCCCTTCCAATGTTTCAAGGAGGGTTAAAGACCATTCTTTGTGGCGGTTGCCAAAGGCCTCAATGCTCCGGATCGGTTATCTAGTGCAGGATTCAACACAATCTGATGTCTATAGACATCTCTGCAGATTTCAGAAATCTTAATATAAATAGTACATGGCCTAACAAATTGCGGATGATTGGCAAAATATCTACATTCCACACACAGCAAACAATATTGCTACCATTTAAGATGCTCCCCCTAAGGTGGGAAAATATGTTGATGAAGATACAGTCAATGATTGGAGCATATGGAGGTAGGCATGTTCCTCATTTGTTCAACTGCTGTATCGTCCTCTGTAGTGATGCAAGAGCACAAATTTTACTATGAATTGATAGTGAAAGAAAATAATTTGTTTAAAAAAATAATATATATATTTTTTTTTTACACTAGAATCATTAAAGGGACAGTAAAGTAAAAAAAAAAATTTCATGATTTAAATAGGGCATGTAATTTTAAACAACTTTCCAATTTACTTTTATTACCAATTTTGCTTGGTTCTCTTGGTATTTTTAGTTGAAAGCTAAAAATGCAAGTCTGTCAAAAGAACTGAAATAAGGGGGCAGTTTGCAGAGGCATAGATACAAGGTAATTACAGAGGTAAAAAGTATATTAATATAACTGTGTTGGTTATGCAAAATTGGGGAATGGGTAATAAAGGGATTATATACCTTTTTAAACAACAAAAATTCTGGTGTTTACTGTCCCTTTAAAAGAAAATGTCATGCACAAAAACTCATGTTAATAAATATCCTTTGAAGTACGAGAGAGAAAATGCAGCCAGCAGATGTTAAGTGACATAGAAGTGAGGTTATCAGTGGCCTTTAAATGAAAAGCTTCTGCTGTTTGGTTTGCATTTTGTTTCAGGGCAGCCTGTTTGTTAATTCAAACATAAATACAACACACAACTAATTGATAATTCTGCCATATGGGAAAAAAATAGACTTAAAATGTTTACTTTCCTAAGTTCATTCACTTAAAGGGATATTAAACAGGAAATACATGCTAGACATAATGATGTATTCAAAGCAAAGGTTAGCCTTAAAATATCTAGATTTTTTTTTTTTTTACAAT